>NC_056726.1:333042419-333207419 GCF_019279795.1 Protopterus annectens
AAGACCTAAGCACCAAAAAAGGCTGCACAAAAAGCAGAATGATAAAGAACAAATTGCGGCATATAATCCTCAACACACTAACCCCGGATGTCAGATGGAAGGAGGAGGGACAAGGAAAATCACAAATTAGGATACATACGAACATCTACATTTATGGTAGGTACAAAACTGTATCTAAAAACCTACATGCTATACTACGGAAGGAGGCAGTCCTTGGACTGCACAAATGGATCTCGAAGGAGGCTTGCAACATGTAAAGCAGAGCTGTACTATATTCTTCATTTCATAGATGCTGCGGTCTACCTATTGGTAGAATCTAGAAGCAGAGTAGGGGGAGGCTGGGCAATCATAGGAAGCAGGCTGATAGTATGCCTTCAAAAAATCCTTGTTGCTTACCCCCCCTAGACAAGAAGTAGAGAGGCTGTAATCTCCAAGAAGAGAAAGTTAAGGGCCTACTCCAGCTTGGGTCAATGCAAATTGAAAGGAATAAAAAAAAGCAATGCAGGGCCCCTAAAATGAGCTGCATCTCAAAGAGAACACAACACACAACAGAACTCGAAAAAATTGAGAAAACAAACAACCTTTAATTTTGTTAAAACACTGTGTCCTGCTAAATATGTGCAAAAACCTTTGCAAACAATTGCTGGGACTGCCCTAAAATCCTTGGTTAAAACAAATAATAGCAAATAGAAAGTATTGCAATAGGCCAGAAAGAAATCTTAGGACTTATTAAACCATGATATAAAGGAAGGAGAAAAAATGGTTTGGATACATAACACAAAAAAAAAAGAAACACTCCAGTCGTGTAAGGCTATCAAACAAAAAAAAAAAAAGTCTTGCAAGTATCAAATATAAGTCCAAACAAGTCTCTTCATGAAAGGAGCTCAAGCGGAGTAAATCTCCGTGTGACAGTAAGTTTCTCATCCACTAGAATTGAGTTAAAAAGTAAGTTTCAGGAGGCAAAGGTGGGATCCCAAATCTCTTTAGGGCTTGAAATTGGGTCTTATAAACAATCATGAATGAGAAATTGCTTGATTGGGTGATGCTGGTAGTGAGATGAAATTGAAGCATAGTGAGCCTTCATTGCTGCAGCACCAAATCCTTTGGCCATACTCTCTGAACACTGAAATTTCTTCATGAAATTTAGAATCCAAGAACTAAAAAAAGTACCAGGGGAAATAGCTGAATTCTGTCAATCAGAAGAATCAGAAGGAGGCTACTGTGAAGTACCATACCAGAGTCTTCAACGAAGACAAGACACAGCTCTAAAACTCTCAAACTCAAACTCAACAGTAGGTTCAACCAAGGCCTCTTATCGGGAGGGGCATAGGCCCAGTCTAATCATGAACAGACAAACATCAATATAATGTTTAAATCAAGCTACACAAGCATAGACCTTAAACACTGAACCTGAAACAGGGCCTGCTCTACCAAGAGCCTGCTACACTGGAGGGAGGGCTCTGGAGCCACCTTAGGAAGAGGGAGGCTCTAACCACCTTACAGCCACCTGACCCCCTACTTCCTGAGAGGATCAACTTCCTACTACCTAAAAGTCTCCTAAAGACTCCAAAAGAAAACACCTAGCAGAACCTGAAAACTCACTCCACCCTTCTAAAAGAAACAGTCAGGACTGCCGGGTTCTTCACCTCTAGGCTTTGCTGCTTGCTCCTGCTTTTTTGCCGGAAGCGGCGGGCCGGCGGCATTTTATATTTTATACTTCCCAAACACTAACCAAACACAGTCTAACCTTCTCTTAACTAATGCGTTTTTTGTAAATCTTGCACTTGCGCGGCATCCAACATCGTCGTGCGTCGGCCTCACAGGTATACACAAGTAGTACACAAAATCCATAGAGGTATCTGTTTCCCCCAAATACAATTCACTTTCACTGACATTCTGAGGTTAATAAATGCAGGCAAAAAAACCAAAAATCCCCAAGCAGGTGCCAGCCAACTGATTGGTAGGTCTGAAACTCTTCAGAAAGAAACTTTCAGAACAGCCACACTAAAATGCTATACTTTGGACCATGCCGGCAAAAAGAAAAAAAGACCAGCGTCGGTCATGTCGGTGCATGCGTACCCTGGCGTACTGGCGTCGGTCTAATGCCGTGATTGGACGCATCATCCTCTCTTACTTTATTGGGCGACTGTGGTTAGGGACTACCCCCAATTTAGGACTGCAGCAATGTGGAATGAAGAACATCATGATCAGGTAGGGTTTGTTCTTTTAACCAAGCATGTCTGTGTATGACAGACCCAGTAACAGCTGCTCTACAGGACGCTTCCAATGAATCAAATCCACATTGTAAAGTATGTTTGCCCACCTGTTCAGCTGCATGCAACAGATCCTGCATTTCCTTGAATTCAGACTGTTCAGTATGTGTGCTCATTTTTTGTTTTAATTGAGACATTAGGAATTGCTGATATTTCAGCATGTGAAACTGACAATTTAATGCTCTCATAGCCAGAGTTGCTGAGGTGTATATTTTCTTTCCCCATCTATCTAGGGCTCTGGAATCCCTTTCAGAGGGCACAGGATTTTAGCCATAGAAGCTTTAGCCCCCTTGGGACCCTGGGAAATTGTTTCTGGGTCAGCCACAGGGCTTTTATAAAGGAATTTGTGTGAGTCAGGTACTCTGTAGTATCTGTCTGGTTTGGCTGGAGCAGGAGGTAGAGAGTCTGGATTTAGACTAGACTCCAAGTAAACATCATCCACAATATCTAAAACTGCAGGGATAGCAAGTGGTCTGTGCTGGGGTAGTAAAATGAACTCTCGGAGCCTTTTCTTAGAATCAGAGTAGTCCTGGCCTTCCCAGTGGAAATGTTCCCTCATGGTATGTACGGTTTCCCCAAAGGAGTAGTCTTCGGGGGGGATGCTGAGGGAATAGAGTCATCAGCATCAGAGTCTTCATAAGGGGGAAGAGTGTAATCCTGTTCCTCAGAAAAATCTGAGGAAATTGAAACCTGGTCAGAGGAAGCATAATCCTCCTCTTGTCTTGGTCTTTTATCTGGAGGGGGATGGGAACCCCTGATTAGGGTAATCAAATCTTCAGCCATCTTAAGCATCTGTTTCTTAGGCATGGGGCCTAGAACTGTAGACTGATGTACAGTTTTTTTTGGTTTTAAAGGAGTTTTAAGCTTAGCATAAGATTTAATGGTGAGTGTAGTCGGTCTGACGACACCTTCTGCAACCGAAGGTGTTTCCACTGCACCGGGGTCTCCTTCTGCTCCGGTGTTGGAAGGGCCTAATGAAGATGGCTGCGTCGGCCTAATACACTCCACTTGAGAATCCGCAGCTGTCTGGGGTTCCAATTCTGTGGTCGTCAGGGGCTGCGTAGGCGCCTCACTGAAAACAGGAGAACCGGTGACAGGCCCAGCAGAGGCCTCGGAGTCTGGCTTGTTCCTACGCTGCCTGTCCTTATCCTTGTGTTTTTTATGCATGCCGGTCGTCGGCTGCTCTGACAGCATGATATAATTAAATTTCCTACCAAAGTAATGTCGTGCGAAGTCAAAACGGCGTTTGATAGTTCGTTTATTAAACCTAGCACAAAACCGACAACCTGTGACGTCGTGGTCTGGGCCTAGGCAAGGAATACAATAAGAATGGAAGTCCTTATGAGGTATTTGCTTCCCACAAGAAATGCAATTGTTAACTTTTTCTGACATCGCACTGAGGCAAGAAAAGGTCCCCCAACGGGGTACTTAGCTTTATTGAAGACTTCGGACTGAAATTCGATTTGAAAATCTCAGGCGTCGGCCGACCGGCACTTGCGAACTGCTTCTGCTTCGGACACCGTGCGGCAAGAAAGACGGAAGAAAATGGCGTTGGATGCCTCTTATATACCCCTGGCGCACTGACGTCAGGGAAGAAGTGACAGCAACCGACGCCGGACCAAGACTTTGGAACTCAGGCCGACTGCGGGACCGCCTGACAGCAGGATAACCCAAGTGTGATGACTGCAGCAGGGTAACACGATTTACATCTGATAGTGTGTGTAGCCTGCTATGAAGCGTAGGTATCTTCTGCAAGATTCCCTGATTGGGGTGTGCAGGTATGCTTCTTTTAAATCTAGTGTTACCAACCAGGCATCTTTGCCTAGCACAGGAAGCAACTGGTGAAGAGTCAGCATCTTGAATTTTGGAATCTCCAAAAAGGTGTTTAGAGTAGACAGGTCCAGGATAGGATGCCATGAATTGTCTTTTCTGGGTACCAGGAAAAGTCTCAAGTAGAAACCTTGTCCCTTTTCCTCTTCTGGTACCAATTGGATAGCCCCTATGCTTAAGAGAAAAAAGTACTTGTTTTTGGGCCTCTGCCCATTGACTTGGGGGTAGGTCTGGGCACCCGCTTGGTGTTGGCAACGTGTGGAAGTGAAATCTGTATCCCTGGGACACTATATTTAAAACCCATTTGTCCTGGGTAATAAGTTCCCAGTTCTCTGCATGAAGAGCAATCTTTCCCCACAAAGGGGCAGTCAGTTGATAAGTGCTTGGAAATTTTAAAAGGAAGTCATTGAGACAGTTTACCATGGGGGGAGTCTTATTACTCCCAGATTTGGAAGTGGAGGCTCCCCATTGCTTAAGTCCTGCGTATACCCTAGGACTGCAGCCTGGGAGCTCTGCCGGATCTGGGTTTGGACTGAGAAGGTCTGGAAGAGGCAGGAAAGGACCAATTCTTGGAAGGCCAATGCCTACTAAATCTTGGAGGTTGTACTTGTAAAAAATATTTAACAGTTTGCATAGATTTAGCTTTTTCTTCCAAGTTTTTAAGAATGTCTTCTGACTTGTTGCCAAACAGGCGGTCCTGGTTTAGGGGAGCATCCAGTATCCAGTAATTTTGCTTTAACATGATCTGGCAGGGATTGCTCCTTAAGCCAAGCATGCCTTCTAAGTACAGACCCAGCAGCCCTGCAAGATGCCTCTAGAGAATCAAAACCACATTGCAAAGTATGTTTAAAAACCTGTTCAGCTGAATGCAATAAATCCTGTAAATCCTTATTTTCAGCACAATCAGGAATCAACATCATTTTCTGTTTAAGTAATCCAGTAATATGCTGCTGATACTTCAACATATGAAACTGGCAGTTTAAGGCCCTAATGGCCAAAGCTGCAGAAGTGTATACCTTCTTACCCCATCTATCCAGCGCCCTGGAATCTCTATCAGAGGGGGTATGATTTCTGGCAGTAGTAGCTTTAATGCCCTTGGGCCCCTGTGAAATGGTCTCAGGATCCGCAGTAGGAGTTTTAAAAAGGAACTTGTAAGAGTCAGGGACCCTGTAATATCTGTCAGGTTTCCTGGGAGCAGGAGGTAAAGAGTCAGGAGCCAGGCTAGATTCTGCAAATGCATCATCAACAATGTCTAGTACAGGAGTTATGACTAAAGGCCTGTGCTGGGGCACGAGTAAGAAATCTCTAAGCCTCTTTTTAGAATCAGAGGAATCCTGACTTTCCCAATGAAAATGCTCCCTGAGAGTATGCAAGGTTTCACCAAAAGAGAAATCCTCAGGAGGGGAAGCAGAGGGAATAGAGTCCTCAGCATCAGAATCCTCAAAGGTAGACAAGGGTAAAACCTGACCATCAGAGGAAACAGAAGATTCAGAATCCAGGTCAGAAGTATCATAAACAAACTTAGTCCTAGGTCTCTTAGGGGGGAAAGCTAGCCTCCCCTGATTAAAGTAATAAGGTCTTCAGCCATTCTTATCATCTGTTTTTTACGCACGGAGGCCTGACCATGCAGTCTGGGCGTCTGAAGAAGAAGATGGCGTTGGTTTGATACGCAAGTCAGTAGGCCTGAATACACCCTCAGAAGCCAGTGCCTGCACAGCGTTTCCAGACCCATCCAAGGTAGAGACATCCGCAGGTTCCACAGCTGAAGCATCTCGTGGCATACCAGACTCAGAATGGGTCTCAGTAGAGGCCTGCGAATAAGAAGTAGCGGGTATCGGGGACTATGAAAGTGCCTCACTGAGTACCAGCGAACTGGCTTAGGAAAAGCGTCGTCGGCAGCTTTGGACCTATGCGGCCTGTCTCTCGTCTTTATCTTTGTGTTTTTTCGGAATGTCGGTAGTCGGATGGCTGACCGAAGACATATCAGGATAATTGAACCAAATACCAAAATATTTAAAAGCGTAAATATACCGACGACGGATAGTTTGCGGTTTAAATAAGGCACAAAACCAACAGCGAGGTATGTCGTGGTCAGGGCCTAGGCAAGGAATACAGTACAAATGAAAATCTTTATGAGGTATTTGCTTTCCACAAGAAATGCAATTTACTTTTACTGACATCGGTTAAGAGCAAGAAAAAAAGTTTCCCCAATGGGGTACTTAGCTTTTAGTTGAAGACTTTGGTTCTGAAACTCTGAAACTCGAAAACGAAAATTTCAGGAGTCGGCCGACCGGCACTTGCAAACTGCTTCTGCTTCGGGCACCGCATGGCAAGAAAGACTGATGTAATGGCGTCGGCTGCATATTTTATACCCCTGACGACCTGACGTCACGGAAGAGGAGACAGCAAACGACACAGGACCCAAGACTTTGTTAATCAGGCCGACTGAGGGCTACTGCAAGCAGATAACCCAAATGTAATGACTGCAACAGTGAAACACGAAGAACATCTACTCAAGCTTTCACACTACGTGACCCAATCCTTTGTCAGGAGATGTTAAACTATACTGTAAAATCTTACCTGGCCCAATGAAAGGTATCACCTCTGGGTTTGTGTGTATGAGTTTGTGTGTTTTTTCTAGTGGCTCAGCAAAGCATTCCTCCCTCTTGTTATTTTTCCATAATGTGGAATGATACAAGCTATATACAGTAAATAAAGACTTGAATTAATACAGTCATCCTGTTGAAATAATGGACAAAGACGTTCAATATGTCACACTGCAGCATGGGCTTTCATATACTGTTCTTCGCCTTGTTTTACTAAAGATACTCTCCTTAGTTTCCACACAGTAAGATTTTATCTTTTATTAACCAGATTAGTCCCACTAGGCTAGTGGCCTCTTTTCAGAGGCGATCCAAGGTGGTATTTATACTATTAGGGGGAATTTGGCCAGGGCACTGGGGTACTTCCCCTACTCTTTTTAACAGGTACCATAGAATCTTTTACATCCACTAGAGCTACAGTCAATTCAAGGAGATGGAACCTAGGTTTAATATCTCATCAAAAGTACATCACTCCTTTCTTGGAAAACAGTGGAAAAATATTTAAGAACCTTCATCTTTTTTTTGGCTTCCTGTGGTTTTTTTCCCCCTCCCACAGACAGCACACAGAGTTACCCCTCTCCAGTCTTCTTTCCTTCATTCTTCTTTTTTTCCTACAAAACTGAAGAAATTTTTCTTTTCTGTCCCACGTCTTCTCTCTAATGTTTGAAATCTGGGAGACACAACACAAGGCATTCCAGGCAGGAGGGTGCAAATGAGGTACTTTGTATCTAGAGAATATGTATAAAGAATCTGTAACACGAATCCTTCAAAGAATAAGAAGTTATGTTCCTACCATAACGTTCCATGTTAGTTGTCTTCTCTCGCCTTCTTTCTTGCTTGATGGGTTCGGAGCCGATCCCTCGGCTCCGACTCGGCACTTGCTTTAGCTCGAGAACTCCTTTTACCAGCTCGAGGCAGCCCCATATCCCATGATGCAAGGCAGGAAGTACCCAGATCTCGTTTGTTGACAAAAGGGCAATAACACCAAGCATAAAATACTTCCCAAAGGAAGAAGAAACTTACAGATGGAAAAATGACCAGGTTAGAATGGTCTTTAGCATAATAGTTTCTTATACAAGGTCTGTCCAGGCCAGGGGAAGGAGGGAGGGTCAGAAGAAGGCGAGAAGACAACTAACATGGAGCGTTATGGTGAACATAACTTCTTAATGTTAAGTTGTCAATCTACTTCATTCTTGCTTGATGGGACAGCGTCCCTAGCACCTCTATCCTGGGTGGCTCAATGGAACAAACTCTTGAGGACTGTAGAGCCAAAACTGGCTCTGTCCCTGGAGGCCAAGTCCAATTTGTAATGGGAAACAAAAGTGTGAGGAGTGGCCCAAGTGGCCGCTGCACAAATAGTGTCCAAAGGCAGTCTAGCTTGAAAAGCTGTAGAAGTAGCTAAACTCCTAGTTGAATGTGCTTTAGCTTTTGAGCACAGCTGTTTTCCCCTGATCGTATAAATTTCAGTGATGACCGAAGAAAGCCATCTGGACAAAGTCACTTTAGAAACAGGAAGGCCTTTTTTATTATCAGCATAGGAAACAAAAAGTTGATCAGATTTCCTAAATTTTTTTGTTCTGTCCAAATAATATCTAAGCTGACGGTGGACGTCAAGATAATGTAGCTTTTGTTCAGCTCTATCTGAATAGTTGGGAAAAATACAGGAGATCAATGGATTGATTCAGATTGTTTTTGAAGCGACCTTAGGTAAAATGATGGATTAGTTCTCAAAGATACTCTGTCTTTGTGAAAAACCAAATAGGGGTCGAACCGAAGAGCATGAAGTTCAGACACCCTCCTGGCAGATGTAATAGCCACTAGGAATAAAGTTTTCCAAGAAAGATATTTCAGGGAACAAGAAACAGCTGGCTCGAAGCGCGGAAGAATCAAGGATGTCAGCACTAAATTTAGATCCCACTGAGGAGGAGGATTCCTGATTGGAGGCTTTAGTAGGAAAATTCCTTTCAAGAAGGCCCTGCAGAGCCTATGGGACATAATATTATGATCTGCTATCCCAACATGAAAATTAGAAATAGCAGCCAACTGAACTCTGACTGTGGAAGAAGAGGAGCCTGCATGAAAAATCTCTGCTAAGAAGTCCAGAACTGCCTGAACAGGGGCAGTAAAAGGATCAATATTTTGGGCCTTAGCCCAATAAGAGAAACGTTCCATTTGCTCGTGTAAATCCTCCTGGTAGAGGATTTTAGTGAAGCTACTATGACATCTCTAACAGGGTTAGAGATCAAAGGAAGCCTGGCTAGGGAAGGAAGTGGAGCAACCATGCTGTGAGGTTGAGAGAAGGGATTGACCGGTGCAGCTGACCCGATTGGTGAATCAGTAGATCTGGCACGGGGTCCAGATGCGACGGGTGCACCAACAGATGATGATGGAGGGACGGGAGTCAAACTTGGCGAGGCCAGTAAGGGGCAATGAGAATCAATTTGGCTCTCAAAGCGGTAGCTTTCTGGATGACCTGAGGGATCAGAGGAAATGGGGAAGGCATAAAGAAGTCCCTGGGGCCAATCCTGGGTCAGAGCGTCTCTGGGGGATGGCCTGATAGAGGAAGAGGCTGAAGAAGTCTGGACATTTGCTGTTTTGGGAGTAGCAAAAGATCGCAACATGGGCGACCCCATTCCAGAAAAATCTCTTCCGCTATGGATTGCTTGAGAGACCACTCGTGAGGCATGAGAATAGCTCTGCTCAATCTGTCCGCTAGAATGTTGGTTTCCAGGGATATGCGTTGCTACCAGAAACCGATGAGAGGAGATCGCCCATTGCCATAGTCTGGCTTCTCGACACAAGGGGTAGGACTTGGTTCCGCCCTGTTTGTTGATATACCAAACTACAGACATGTTGTCTGTGTGGACTGCAATTGTCCCTACGGGAAGAAAGTCGTTGAGGGCTTGCAACGTTAAAAGCACTGCTCTCATCTCCAGGACATTTATGTGCAGATGGTACTCGAGCGGTTGCCACGTCCCATGAACCATCCTGCCCTGATAATGACCCCCACCCGATCAGGGAGGCATCCGTGGTGACAGTGGCTATCGGGGACGGGGTACAGCACCTGCCTTGGTGAACCTGAGGCGATGTGATCCACCAAGCAAGATGTTCTTTGCATGTCTGTGTCACCAGAATCTGGTGGCATAGGGAGCTGCTGGTATGACCACTGTGGGAACAGCATCCACTGAAGGAGCCGCATGTAGAATCGCGGCAGGCGAAGAAGAGTAATGGCCGCAGCCATGAGACCTAATACCTTTAGAACCATTCTGGCCTGTACTTTCTTGCTGGCCAGAATGATCCTGACATGAGTCTGAATGTCTGAAACTCTTTGTTCTGTAAGGGTAGCTGACATCCGAACAGTGTCTAAGTTTGCGCCTATGAAGGTAATAGACTGGCAGGGCGATAAGGATGACTTTTGAAGTTGATTGAGATGCCTAAATGAGAACAAAGGTCTATTGTGTAATCCCTGGCTTGTATAAGCTGATGCCTGGTGGTGGCTGACAGGAGCCAGTCGTCGAGATACGGAAACACCTGGAATCCTTGGCGTCTCAGGTGAGCCGTGACCACTGCCATGCATTTGGTGAACACTCTGGGGGCTGTAGTGAGACCAAAGGGCAGGGCTCTGAACTGGAAATGACTGGACCCCAGCCAGCGGAGAAATCTCCTGGGCGTCTGTGAATTTTGATGTGATAGTCGCATCCTGAAGATCTATTGAGCACATCCAGTTGTCCTTCTGTAAGAAGGGCAGAATTGACTGAAGAGTGACCATTGAATCTTGTCTTCCTGACAGACTTGTTGAGTCTGCTGAGATCCAATATTGGTCTCCAGTCTCCCGTCTTTTGGGGACCAAAAGAACCTTGAGTAGATTCCGGCTCTGAATGGTCTAGTGTAACTAGCTGGATGGCTCTTTTTTGCAGTAGTTTTGCGATTTCTAACTCTGCAATGTCCCTTAGACCGGGTGGTACATCTGGAAGGGAACTTGAGGGGAAGGGACTTTCCTCGAAAGGAATTATGTAACCCTTGGATATGATCGACTGTACCCATCTGTCTTGAGTGAGGGAATGCCAGGCTTCTGGGTACAGTGATAGTCTTCCCCCGAATGCCTCCAAGGAGGGACAGCCGGGCAACACCTCAGGGATGCTGAAAAGGCTGCTCAGGAAGAGACTCCCTGTTGCCCTGGTTCTTGGACCCCTCTGCCTCTAGGCGGCGTCTGTTGTTGTTACCCCTCTGCCTCTAGGGGTAAACTGACCACGTGAATCCGGCGTGACTCCTTGGGATTCTGGAACCACATCTTCCCACCCTTCTGTCCTTTGGGATAAGGCCTAGAAGGGGTGGAAAAACGGACTCCAACAGCAGAAAGAGTCTTGCCGTCCTGCTCACACCTGGTCAAGGTTTCCTTCACCTGAGGGCCAAACAAAGCTGACCCATCAAAGGGAGAATTTGTGAAGGGCCTTAAAGGGATCCGCAAAATCACATAGCCGCATCCAGGCTTGGCGTCTAAGAGCCACACCTGTGCCTGCGGCTCTACTACTCCAACAGCAGCATAAGATATTAGCCGCATGGAGGAGTTAGCAATGGAATTGAGGGTTCCTAGCTGCGAAGCAATCTTTTCTTGGGCCCCTGCAGCTGTAGGATCCTGAACTACTTCTCCCAGCTCCTTCAGGATATCTCTCTGGAGTCTGGTGAAGTGACAAAGATAATTCAGCGAGCATAGCAAAGGTCGCTGAGGAAAACATCCGCTTACCTATCCATGGTCCTAGAGTCCTTATTAGGAGGATGGACGGGCACAGAAGGATCTGCAAGTTCCTTTTGGTGGCCGCAGCCACTACCATGGCATCAGCGGGGACACCCTTGGTAAGGAATAGTTTGTCACTAGGGGCAGTTATAAATTTAGAAGGCCTCCTAGGGACTGGCTCTACAGAGTCAGGAGCTGTCCACGCCTTCGAGGCAATAACCTGCATCAAGGGGTCGAAGGCGGAGACACCCAGGAGGTGGAGGGCCGAGATCAAACGCCTCTAGGTATACTGACTCATCCTCAGAGGGATTGTTGGTGGGCCAGTTTCCCCTCTGTTTCAGAAGTTCTAGGATGTCTGAGAAGGAGACATCCTCAGAGAGGATCTAGGGATCCCTCTGACTCATCAAAGTCAGTATCCAGTGACAGACTCGGGAGTCTACATGCTTCCTCTTACAAGTCCTCTTCTAGGAGGATCTCCCGAAACATCAGGAGAATCCTCGGAAGAGGGGGAAATTCCCAATGGGGAAACCCGAGGCGGAGGATCTCTGGGTCCTGTAGCAAGAGTAGTGGCAGAGATGTCAACAGGTACAATAGAGGGAGGAGCTACGGGAAGAGACTGCTGACTGATACTAGTGGCCAGTACACTCTTCATCACCTCGAATGCTCCCCGCCCAGGCAGATCCGAGAGGCCCCGCTCAGAGCTAGGAACTCCAGGGGCCACCGAAGGAAGCCTCGAGGCAGATGTCGGAGCCGAGCTCACCAAGGCCGAGGCTCCAAGGGAAGAGCGGGCTGGACAAGGGTCGATGCCACTCACCCTCGGAGGAGACCATGGAAGCCCGACCACGAATCCCTCTAAGGAAGAGGAGATAAGAGTAGGGGCTGAAGGAACAGAAGGGGTATCCGTCCTCCAGCCGTAGCAGTAACCAAACCCGAAGACTCCAACTCCAAGCTCTGGGGTAGAGTTGAAGGAGGAACTGTAACGGTGTGGACCAACAGTCGTCTGCTGAGACGGACTGTGTAGCATTTGGGCCAGTACCTGTGACTTGAGCAATCTACTGACCACTCTCGAGGTCATGATCTGACAACCTGGATGACCTTGAAGATCGGCTCCGATGGCTCCGCTCCGATAGAAGAGAGGCCGGGCGAAGTATCGGCTCCAAGGAAGGAGACCTCGACCTCTTCCTGGAATGGGCCATCGGGCCGATACTACAGATCCTGTCGGCACCGACTACCGGAGCCGACAGAGCGTCTCGATATCGGCTCCAGCGGCCGATACAGCCGTAACGGTGTCGGAGCCGATCGGGCCGACACCGATGCCTGTGCCACATGGGTGTCGGAGCCGATCGGAGCCGACACCGATGCCCGCGTGGGTGTCGGAGCCGGTTGGAACCGACCCCACAGTGGTCAAACAGATCGGCACCGATAGCCATCGGGCAAAGCTTAGTGGATCCAGAATCGGCTCCACCATGCAGTCGAGCGAGGCCACAGGCTTAGAAACAGAAGCCTGGGTCTTGGCAGATTTAGTTGACTTTTGAGGGCCGACTTAGCGGAGAGCCCTCCGGCAAGAACCCCTGAGAATCAACTTATTCCGTCTCTCCTGCAGGACTCTCTGGCTGAAGGAGTGACAAATAGCACAGGAGTCCTGCAGGTGAAGAGGGCCCAAACAGTACAGGCAAAGTGTGACCGTCTGTCAGAGACATCTTCTGACAGCACGAGTCACACTTCTTAAAACCTGAAACCCTCTCTTTAGACATGGTGCCCTAACACAACACACACACACCAGTCCAAATAAATTAAACTAATACCAAAAGGTATTTAGTAAAAACACCAACACACACACCCTAACAGGGGGGGATGGGATAGGGAAACTAACTGACTAAAAAAATTTAAAATAGACAGGGAATTCTGTCAGAAAAAGTTAAATTTAAAGTTAAACTATCAAAACAAATAATTTTTAACTAAAAGGGGCTTAAATGTCACAAATGTGAATTACTTACCAGGAGCTGGTAAAGAGAAGACCTCCCAAGCGAAGCGGCAAACGAGATCTGGGTACTTCCTGCCTTGCATCATGGGATATGGGGCTGCCTCGAGCTGGTAAAAGGAGTTCTCGAGCTAAAGCAAGTGCCGAGTCGGAGCCGAGGGATCGGCTCCGAACCCATCAAGCAAGAATGAAGGCGAGATTGACAACTTAACATTGCTCTGTTTCACTACATCACAAGGAATGCTTATAAGATTGGGAAAGCTGTCTGTATGAGTGTGGGAAAGCTGTCTGTATACGTGTGTGTGTGTGTGTGTGTGTGTGTGTGTGTGTGTGTGTGTGTGTGTGTGCACCTCATGTGTGCATGTTTGTGTTAATCTAACATTACTATGGATTTAGAATGAGTTTTGTATAAAATTAAAAACATTTTCCGCATTACCCAGCTATCTGCCAACAAAATCTTTAATCTTTAATAGTGGCTTCATAGGTATATTTTTATCTACATGGATTTCATGCTTTTAAATTATATGATATGCTTCCTCTTCTCTTTTCTTAAGGGCACAAGACTTAGTTTGTTTTATGCATTCCATCCCCACCCTCAGTATAAAAGACAATATTATACAGCGCACCCTTCTCCAGTACATACTCACCCGTTACCATTGAACATCAGTTGAGTACCTAGCTGGCTGACTGGCCAGTTTCTATGAAGTAGTTTCATGAATCACAACTTCTGGATAAAAATATCACCAAGCCAAAGAAACAATGCACTCTGGGCTAGACTCCAGAATGAGTTACTCTTGGGGAAGCAAAAGTACAGTTTTGTACCTACCATAAATGTAGATGTCCGAGAGGAATGCATCTGCAGTCTTTACAAATGGGTTGTCCTGTCGTCAGGCAGCCCCTCGGTCGGCCGGATTCCAAAGTCTGGGTCTGGCTTCGGCTGGTGTCGCACTTCACCCGACGTCATTGCGACAGTTATTCGGGTATAAAGGCATCAGCCGACGCCATTTTCCTCAGTGTTTCTTGCCCCAGATGCCAGGTGCCCTCTTGGATGGCTAGATTTGGATAAATGCCAAAGTTTCCAAATAGTAGAGAGCAAACACACAAAATAAGCATGTATGTACATATATACAAACAAATACACCATAATAGATCCCCAAGCTAGCTGAAGATTGGTAAGTACCCTAGGAGTACCTCAGAGGGAAGGAGGGTGGGTAATCCTGACTGCAGATGCATTCCTCGGACATCTACATTTATGGTAGGTACAAAACTGTACTATGTCCTTCAAGGATGCATCTGCAGTCTTCTAAATGGGTAGAATACCATAGCTAAACTAGGGGAGGAGGAAATGAGAATAGATTATGGTGTAGTCAGGATCCCTTGCAAAACAGCAGTGGCAAAGCCAGCACGGGATCTAGAGTATAGAGGTAAGTTATAATGCTTGGCAAATGTATGCACGGAGGTCCAAGTAGCAGCCTCTATAATGTCCTTGGTAGCCACTCCTCGTAAGAAAGATGTGGTAGTGGCTGTAGCCCTTGTGGAGTGAGGCCTGATGTTCTCTGGAGTTTTCTTTCCATGGTAGGAGTAACAAAATCTAATGCAATTTCCTATCCATTTGGAGATTGTCTGTTTAGAAATTGGTTTTCCTTCCTTTCCTGTTGCATATGCTACCAGAAGCTGGTCAGTTTTTCTATTGTTTTTTGTCCTGTCCAGGTAGTAGCGTAATTGTCTGTGTACATCCAAGGTATGTAAGAGTTTTTCTCCCCTGTTCTGTGGGTTGGGGAAGAATGTAGGAAGGTGGATAGCCTGATTTAAAGAGACTCTGGATACCACCTTAGGCATAAATGTAGGATTTGTTCTCATGGACACTCTATCTTGATGGAAGATCAGGAAGGGTTGTACTGCCATTAATGCCTGTAGTTCAGAGACCCTTCTTGCTGAAGTTATTGCCAGCAGGAAAGCAGTCTTCCAGGATAAGTATTGTAATTCTGCTGTAGCTGCTGGTTCAAAGGAGGTAGAGTCAGTTTTCTAGCACAAAGTTCAAGTCCCATGCTGGCAATGGAGGTTTCCTGGGAGGTTTTACATTTTAATTCCTCTCAGAAACTGTCTGAGCAGAGGATGCGAGAAGACAGGAGGATCCAAGCTGTATTCTGCTGAAATAGCTGATGCATGTATCTTGATGGAAGAATAGGACAGGCCTGTATGGAAGAGCTCCGCCAAGTACTCCAGGATGTTGGCTATGTTCACCAGTGTCACATCTTGCCCCTTTGCAGTACTCCAGATGAGATATCTTTTCCATTTTGCTGCATAATTCTTTCTTGTTGAAGGTCTACGAGCCTCCAGGATTATGTCTTTAACCCTTTGGGATAAATTTGGGTTAATTGCTGTTATGTAATGTTCCATGCAGTTAGCTGCAGATTTTTTAGGTTTGGATGCATGATGTTGTAGTTGTTCTGTGTCAGCAGTAATGGGATCAGGGGCAGTGCCCATATTTGTTCCCGGGACATGCTCCTCAGCAGTGGATACCAATGTTGTCTTGGCCAGTCTGGAGCTATCAGAATGATCCTCGGACGTTCCTCTTTGATCTTGAGAAGCACCTTGTGCATCAAAGGAAGTAGTGGGAATGCGTATGCTGTCAGGCTTTTCCAACTGAAAGATAGGGAGTCCACCTTCCAAGCAAGTGGGTGGTAAGTCCTTGTGCAGAATTTCTTCAACTGGTGATTGAATGGGGATGCAAACAAGTCTATTTGTGGTAATCCCCATTCTCTTGTGATGGTTTTGAAGATGTCTGGATGCAGCATCCATTCGTGGGCATCTGTTGTAGTTCTGCTTAATATGTCCGCTAGAATGTTTTCCTTCCCTGGTACATAAATTGCCTGTAACTGAATGTTGTAGCTCAAAGCCACATCCCATAGGTCCAGTGCCAGCCGGCATAGAGGGTATGAGTGTGTGCCTCCTTGTTTGTTGATGTACCACATAACTGTGGTGTTGTCTGTCCTTATCATCAACTGGCCTTCTTGGAGAAAAGGTCTGAATGCCTGGATTGCCAATTTTACTGCCATCATTTCTTTTAGATTTATGTGCAGATACAGCTGGTCTTGAGTCCATAGGCCTTGAATGCACTTGTCCATCATGTGTGCCCCCCAACCGAGGTCTGAGGCATCTGTCGTGATGGTTTGTCTTGGTTGACTTTTGCAGAAGGGCAATCCTGTGTTTGTTTGACAGGCCTGAGCCCACCATAGGAACTCTTGCTTCAGGCATGGGATCATTGGAATTTTGGTTTCTAGGCTACCACTGTAGCTTTCTCATGTGCAGCCTGGCATGAGGGACCAGTATTATGCAGGATGCCATGTAGCCTAGAGCTTGTAGCACTTTTCTTGCAGTTAGATGGCTCTGCTTTGTTAATGCCAAGAAGTAGAGAGGAAGTTGCTCTTTCTTTTCTGCAGTTAGAAATGCCATTTGTTTTGATGTGTCCAGTTCCGCACCCAGAAAGGTTATTCTTTGGGATGGAATCAGCCTTGACTTTTTTGTATTGACTGTATATCCCAGGGCTTGCAGCAGGTAGATGACTCTTTGTAAGTCTTCTGTTAGTTTGTTTTGTTGTCCGCTTGTATCAGGCAGTCGTCCAGGTAGGGATAGATTTGAATCCTGAAGTCTGCAATGAGCGATTACTGATGCCAGGCATTTCGTGAACACTCTGGGCGCAGTAGATAAGCCAAAGGGCAATGCTGAGAATTGATAATGCTCTGATCCTGCAAGAAATCTGAGGTATCTTCTGCAAATTGGTCTTATGGGGACGTGCAGGTATGCCTCCTTGAGATCTAGAGTTACCAGCCAAGACTCCTTGCTCAGCATGGGAAGAAGCTGCTGTAGGGTCAGCATTTTGAATTTTGGAACAATGAGGAATGTGTTTAAAGCGGACAGGTCTAGAATAGGCCTCCATTTGTTTTCTTTTCTTGGTACCAGGAAGAGTCTGGAGTAAAATCCCTTCCCTTGCTCCATAGATGGTACCTTTTCCACAGCTCTCATTCTTAATAGCTGAGATATTTGCTTTAGAGCTTCTGTCCTTTGAGTAGGTGGTAGGTTTGGCATTCCTCTCTTTCCTGGTAGAATATGGAAGTGGAACCTGTAACCTTTGTCTATAGTTTGCAAAATCCATTTTTCTCTTGTAATGCAGTGCCAGTTTCTTGAAAATAATGTTAGCTTTCCGCCTAAGGGTGCTTCTAGTTGTTCCCTGGTAGGCGGTGCCACCGCCAAGTCACTGTGATTGAGTTGTTGTAGTGGTGGTGTCTGTATCCGTGCCTCGTTGGTTGTTACCCTGCCACTGGCGACCCCTGTAGGCACCCCTGGATTGGTTTCTGCCTCTAGAGCGCCTATTCCTGCCTCTTTGTGCCTTAGAGGAGTCCGGAAAGGACCAATTCTTGGAGGGCCAGTTCCTGCTAAACCTTGGAGGTTGAACTTGTAAGAAATCTTTCACTGTTTGCACAGATTTTGCTTTCTCTTCCATCTTTTTTAGTACCTGCTGTGTGGGGGCACCAAATAAATTGACCTTGTCCATAGGTGCATCCAAAAGCTTAGATTTGACATGGTCTGGTAATGCCTGTTTTTCAACGATGCATGCCTCCTGATAACTGTGCCAGTCATGGCTGATCTAAAGGAAGCCTCCAGTGCATCATAGCCACATTTTAAAGAATGGTTACTAACCTGCTGTATGTTATGTAACATTTCTTGAACATACTTTTATCTAAAGATTCTTCAGAGGACAGCTTTTAGTCAACTGGTCAAGCATAAACTCTTGATATTGAATCATATGAAATTGGCAGTTCAAAGCTCTAGCTGACAAAGTAGCAGAGGTGTAAACTTTTTACCCCATCTCTCTAAGGACCTGGATTCCCTTTCAGAGGGAGGGTTTTTAGAAGTAGCTGCTACAGCTTTAGGGCCCTGGGAGATAGTCTCTGGATCTGCAAAGGAGCCTTATATAAGTGGTGATGAGTGTCCGGGACCCTGTAGTACCTATCGGGCTTAGCAGGAGCCGGAGGTAAAGTATCAGGAGCAGTGCAAGCATTATTAAATGCATCATCAACAACAGATAGAACTGGAGGTATAGCTAAAGGCCTATGCTGTGGCAAATGTAGAAAGGTCCTAAGCCTTTTTCTAGAGTCTGAGAAATCTTGGCCCTGCCACTGAAATTGTTCCCTCATAGCATGCAAGGTTTCCCCAAAGGAAAATTACTCAGGAGGAGAGGCTGAAGGGATGGACTCCTCAGCATCAGAGTCCTCGTAAGGAGAATAAGAAGCCTCAGGAGGGTCTGTATGTTCTGAGTCATCAGAGGAATCATCTGTGGATACTGGCTCAGGGGGCTCTGCTCTAGGCCTCTTTTCTGGAGGAGGGAGAGAGGCCCTGTCTGGATGAGGCTGGGCTCCACGAATTAAAGAGATGAGATCCTCTGCCAAGGAAAGCATATGGGAGCTGGTGCTGGGCCTGTGAGAGGGGGGCTTGGCAGGCACAGGTTTTGATGCTTTGGCTGCTTTAGCCCTGGCAAAGGCCTTAATAGACATAGTTGGAGAAGGCCTAGCAGCTCCACGTGCAGGGGTAGAAATATCTAGGGGAATGGTTTCTGATAAATCCTGTGAAATCGCAACAGAAGGATGGATTTCAGAAGCCGTTTCTACCAGGTTAGAAGAGGCCTCGGTAGAAGGCAAGTTATCGGCTGAAGAAAGAACCGCTTGCCCAGTTTCGGCCAAAACCGAGACACTCGTGGTTTGCGAAACCGCGGACCGCGAGTGTCAGTCCTTTTCTTTGCGTTTTTTGGTTATTTGCGTAGTCGGAGGATCCGACGGCATAATGTAGGCAAAATCGGAGCCGAAAATCTGTTCAGCAAAGTCAGGCGGCGTCTAAGCGTCCGTCGGTTAAAAGAAGCACAGGGTAGACAAGCTGCTACGTCGTGGTCTGGGCCTAAACAATGTATGCAATAGGAGTGGAAATCTTTATGAGGTATTTGTTTCCCACAAGATAAACAGTTATTAACTTTCTCTGACATCGGCTGAGGCAAGAAAGAGTCCCCAACGGGGTACTTAGCTTTATAGAAGTCTTCGAAGTAGTATTCGGTAGTAGTAATCTCTGGATCTGACCGACCGGCACTTGCGAACAGCTTCTGCTTCGGGCACCACGCGGCAAGAAAGACTGGGGAAAATGGCGTCGGCTGATGCCTTTATACCCGAATAACTGCCGCAATGACGTCGGGTGAAGTGCGACACCAGCCTAAGCCAGACCCAGACTTTGGAATCCGGCCGACCGCGGGGCTGCCTAACGACAGGACAACCCATTTGTAAAGACTGCAGATGCATCCTTGAAGGACATCCACCCCCAAGCACATGTAGCTCTGCTGATTCCAAGAGATATGCTCCTGGATTCCTCAAGATACTTAGCAAAATTACTCTCAATTCTAAAACAGGAAACAAAGCTTTCAATAAAATAACACTTTAAAAAAATCTACTGCTACTGCTGCATGACAATGGAAAATTTACCAGATACTATGTTGCTCAATCAACTCAGTGAGCCAATATCCCACAGCAGACAGCTCTACTTTTATGTGGGAATAGGGTCTGCAAGAATGAGGTCCTCTGCTGACTAAAAGTCTGCAGTACTGCTTCCAAAATACAGGTGGAGATGCACTACAAGTTCAGCTGGTGGTAGTGAGAGTTGCTGGGGTCCAAGTGCATGACCAGTGGTGTCCATTCATCCCAACTGCTTTGGAACCTGAAGTTGACAGTGATGTAACGTCACTATGGATTTACAATGAGTTTTGATATTAAAGCCTCACAGCATGAATCTTTTGATTTGTCAGACAAAAGAATGTAAGTGTGGTGGGCTTTTACATCATCACACACACATTCTCGCCTATGAAGTGATACTGTAAGTACATCTGGCTTTGAGTTGCCAGTGGGCTCACTGGTCATCAGTTCATGCAGACAGACAATGACAGTCATGTAAACAGAATAGTACTCCGTCTCGAATGGTTACTTGCATAGTGTGCACTTCACTGAAACACTGCAGCATTCAATGGAGTACTCTGTCCTCAGACATGACACCTTACCGGAGCGGACTACATATCTAGGTTTGGGGCAGGACTGCTGCACAGGCTCTTCATAATGTTACCCTGAACATTTTAGAATCCCACAGGTCAACCTTAACAGATCTAGTCACATCAAACTAACACTCAAATAAAATGGTTCTACATCTACCATATTACAAAATTACAGCAGCAAACACTGTAACACTGGTTTTGTGGTTCACAGCTACAGTACACGTGCATTACCTTATCCAGGTCATGTAAAACAAATTAAAAATGTACCAATGATGTCTTTACAATTAAACTGACATATCTTTATAAATGTTTCTTCCACATGCAACATGAAAAATAGTACAGGGCTACGTGCAGTGGAAGGATGCCAAACAGATGGAAACTAAACTGGGAAAGAAAGAAAGAGAAAAAAAAAACAAACTGATGAAACAGTGTCCTTGTTTCAATTTTGCAAATGCACCACACAATGTTGAACCTTCAGGAACTTTACTTTTTTCATGCAAATGAAACACAGTGCTTACTCATGACATGTCTAGACAGCTTCAAATGCTTCTGATTGAAAATGTCACTGCAAGAGGCCAAACATTCAATTTCCTTTCTGAAATTGGTTCCACAGATGTACTCTATTAGAGCCGGAAATGTTTTTTTAACTACATCTCACAAAAGCAAGGCTGTATAGGTAGGATGCATGACAAGCTAGATCTGCATGCACAAGAGTCTTCAACATATGTACCTACATACTGGAGCTACCATCATCGGTTAGACCTGGATATACCACTGATTTGAAAAGCATATCTGTATAATGAATCAAATGCCACAGGCTAGACCTGCATTCACCACACATGTGAAATGTACACCTGCATACTGAATCAGCTGCCATAAGCTAGATGATGACACACCACAGACTTGAAAATGCAAACATCTGTACCGAATCAACTACGTCAAGATGGACTTTGTTGGGTTAAGCAGCAGGCCAGTTACTAGTCTTACATTCTGAAGTGATGATATGGCAAGGGTCTTTAGTTAACTCCATTCTCCATAAATAACAAAGCAGATGCACATGGCATCAGTCCAGCTCACAGGAAAGACCATTAAACAGATCAGTTTGAGAAATCTGTCAACTCTTTTTGCTAGACAACAACAAGCTCTTCTTTATGCACTGAAAAAAGAGACGGATAAGACATCTGGCACTTCACTGCAGAAGATTATGCTTATACATTGTATGAGCAAGACGTTTAGCCCTGAAAAGAGGTATCTGTGTCTACAGGATAAACTGATAACAAGTAAAATAAACATAAAACATACCTGAAACTAAGGGAAAAAAACATTATCTTTCCACCAAGGTGAGGTATTAGCTAGATATGGCAAATAATAACAACACATGGAGAATGGTAAAAAATCAAGTGACAACTGTTTTATATCAAAACATGTTGACTACAACAGGCATCTATTACACCTAATATGCAAGAAGTTTCAAATCAAGATAGAACAGAACACAACCCTACATAGAAGACAGCTTAGTATACAGTTTGTAGGACAATCTCACACATATATGTATATCCATATGTATATGATATCCAGATATAGACATATCTGTACATACACTGTGCATATTTTATATATAGCTGTACACATGTATGTGAGCTCATACCTCAGTATCTGTAAACCTCTCTATTTCTCTCAATACACACACACCCTTGAGACCTGATCTAATACTTTGTGTATGTATGCGCGCATGTGTGCACGTGTATAAAATGATATATATATATATATATATATACATATATACATATATACATATATACATATATATATATATATATATATATATATATACACACACACACACACACTATATATATATATATATATATATATATATATATATATATATATATATATATATATATATATATATACACACACACACACACACACACATATATATATATATATATATATATAGATATATATATATACATATATAGATATATAGATATAAATATATCTAAAATACACACACACACATATATATATGTATATATATATATATATATATATATATATATATAAAATACACACACACATATATATATATATATATATATATATATATACATATATACACACACACATATATATATATATATATATATACACACATATATACACACAAACACACACACACATATACCACAAGAAGAACCTTTAGACTTTCAAAAAGTTGTCCCAAACATTTACAAATCCATAAAAAAGAAGTTATGTACTCACCATAACATTCCATCTGAGTAGTTGTACTTCATTTGTCTTCAACCAGTGGGTTACGGATCCATATCGGATCCAAGCCGGCAACTTTTACTAGCATCAGCTCTGAACTCCAAACTCCTCCCCTTTCCCATAATACACCTTCACTGCCTTCCATTCCCAAATCGAGTTTGCTGAACCTCATACTGATAACCTGACCTGAAAAATTTTACTTGTGACCTATACTGCAGCCCGGAGGCTGATCATATGCCGAGTTCCGGGGGAAGGAGGGAGGGACAGTTGAAGACAAATGAAGTACAACTACTCAAATGGAACGTTATGATGAGTACATAACTTCTTTATCCGAAGTAGTTTGCTTAATTTGGTCTTCAACCTGTGGGACAGAGTCCCCAGCTACTAAACTCCTGGGAGACCCTCATGGAAGGATATTCTGGAGCACCGCGGAACAAAAGGATGCACTCCTTCTGGAAGTCAAATCCAATTTGTAATGAGAAATAAATGTATGAGATACGGACCAAGTAGCTGCAGAACAAATATCATCCAAAGACACGCTAGACCAAAAAGCCGCTGACGTAGCCATGGACCTAGTGGAATGACATTTCACCTGACCTGGATGAGACAAGCCTCTGTCCTTATAGACCTGCAGGACGCATGAAGAAATCCATCCAGCTATAGTGACCTTGGAGATAGGTTTCTCCCAAAAAGGGTTTATAGAAGGATACAAACAACTGATCAGACTTACGGAAATGTTTTGTCCTGTGTAAATAGAATCGTAACCGACTATGAACATCCAACATGTGGAGTTTATATTCCATCTTTAGTAAAATTAGGAAAAAACACATGCAAATTGATGGCCTGATTGATATGGACTGGAGATGCCACCTTAGGAAGAAAGGATGGATTGGCTCGAAGGGAAACCCTATCTGTGAAAAATCAAGTAAGGAATTTTGATGGACAAGGCCTGTAATTCTGAAACCCTTTTTGCAGAGGTTATAGCCACCACAAAAGCTGTTTTCCAAGATAAACATTTCAGATCTGCAGTTGCGGCAGGCTCGAAAGGCGGAGTGACCAAAGCTTGAAGAACCATAGTAAGGTCCCATGGGGGAACAGGATCTTTGACCGGGAGGCATAACAAAAAGGTGCCTTTGATAAAGGCTTTACACAGTCTGGAAGAGGCTAAAGAAGCAGAATTCTCGCCCACATGAAAATGAGAGATGGCAGTCAAATGAACTTTGAGAGTAGAAGAGCTAGCTCCGTGATGAAAAATATCAGCTAGAAAAATCAAGAATGGTGGAAATAGGAGCCGTGAAAGGGTCTAAACTCAGTTGAGAGGCCCAAAAGGAAAAACGTTTCCACTTGCTGCGATAAACCTTCCTGGTCGAAGACTTATGAGCAGCCACCAAAATAGATCTAACTGAGGAGGATAGTCCAAGAGTCCTAACAATCACAGAAAAGTACAGTTTTGTACCTACCATAAATGTAGATGTTCGAGTGCTAATACAGCTGCAGTCATAACAGATGGGTTTTCTTGCTGTCAGGCGGGTCCTCGGTCGGCCGAATTCCAAAGTCTAGGTCCGGCGTCAGTTGTCGTCGCTTCCTCCCTGACGTCAGTGCGACAGGGGTATAAAAGAACCAGCCGACGCCATTTTCTTCAGTTTTTCTTGCCCCAGATGTCAGGTGCCCCCAGAAGGAAGGCAATACATAAACTTATGTAATAATGCAATGCAATATAATCAAAAAACAGTAGTTGCAAGCAAATACACCATAAATGAATACCCCAATCAGGTTGTATGAGGAGGTGTTAGCCATTAGGCCTGTCCCAAGAGGGGAAGGAGGGAGGGAAACCTGGACTGCAGCTGTATTAGCACTCGAATATCTACATTTATGGTAGGTACAAAACTGTACTATGTTCATCGTACATACAGCTGCAGTCATAACAGATGGGTAGAATCCCAAAGCTAAGAAAGGGGTGGTAGGCACTAGGTGGAACTAGGAGGAGCCAGGATGCCCTGCAAGACTGCAGTGGCAAAGCCTGCTCTAGATTTGGAGTATAATGGTAGGTGATAGTGCTTGGAGAAGGTATGTACTGAACTCCAAGTGGCTGCTTCCAAAATATCTTTGGTAGGAACCCCCCTGAGGAAAGCTGCAGAGGTAGCTGTGGCCCTTGTGGAGAGAGATCTGATGCCTGCAGGTACAGTTTTACCATGAAAAGAGTAACAAAAGCGTATGCAGTGGGCTATCCATTTTGAGATTTTCTGTTTGGAAATTGGCTTCCCTTGAGCTCCTGTAGCATAGGACACAAAGAGTTGCTCTGATTTTCTGAAAGGCTTTGTTCTGTCCAAATAATAACGCAGCTGTCTGTGGATGTCCAAGGAATGTAGAAGTCTCTCCCCTTTGTTTTGAGGATTAGGGTAAAAGGTAGGTAAGTGGATAGCATGATTCAAAGCTACCCTGGATACTACCTTTGGCATAAAGGACGGATTGGTTCATAAGGAAACTCTGTCCTGATGGAAAATGATGAAAGGCTGCACAGCCATGAGGGCTTGTAGTTCCGATACCCTGCGAGCTGAGGTGATAGCCAGAAGGAAGGCTGTTTTCCAGGACAAATATTGCAGTTCTGTTGAGGCAGCTGGCTCAAAAGGAGGCAAGGTCAGTTTTTCTGGAATGAAATTGAGGTCCCAAGCAGGCACTGGTTGTTTCCTTGGGGGTTTTATATTCTTAGCCCCTCTGAGAAACTGTCTTAAGAGGGGGTGAGAGAATAAAGGAGAATCAGTGTTGTATTCTGCAGAAATGGCTGAGGCATGGATTTTGATGGAGGAGAATGAAAGTCCACTGCTTAGCATCTCAGCTAGGTACTGTAATATTTGCGGTAAATTCAGTATTCCAGGATTCTGACCCTTTTTCTCATTCCAGGCACAAAACCGTTTCCATTTTGCGGAGTAAGCTTTTCTAGTAGAAGGCCTTCTGGCCTCCAAAATGACATCCTGCACCTCCTTGGAGAGTAGGGTCTGTTGTGAAGTTAAGGAATCTTCCATGCGGCCAGATTGAGTGTTTTCAGCTGACTGTGAAGAGTTTTGAAGTTGTGCTGAGTCAGAAGAGGCATTAGAGGTAGGATCCATGGTGGGGAATGAGTCAGGCTCCTCAGGAGTGGGTACCAGTGTTGTCTTGGCCAGTCTGGAGCAATGAGAATCATCTTTGGTCTGTCTGCTCTGGTTTTTAATAGAACTTTGGGCAGCAGAGGAAGAGGTGGAAAGGCATAAACTGTCATTGTTGTCCAACTGAAAGAGTGCGTCCACTCTCCAGGCCTGTGGATGAAAGGTCCTTGAGCAGAATTTTGCCAATTGGTGATTTCTGTGGGAGGCAAAGAGATCTATATCTGGCCTTCCCCATGCTTGAATTATCTCTGTTAAAACTTGAGGATGCAACTTCCATTCGTGTGGATCTGTCATATTTCTGCTTAGGTTGTCTGCCAGCGTGTTTTCCTTGCCTGGCAAGCACTGTGCTTGAAGTTCGATTTGTAATTCCAGAGCCATGTTCCAAAGAGACATGGTCAGCCTGCATAGGGGGTATGAATGGGTTCCTCCCTGTTTGTTTATGTACCACATTACTGTGGTGTTGTCTGTCCTTATCAATAGCTGACCTGGATGCAGAAGGTTTTTGAAAGCTATAATAGCATTTATTACTGCTAGCATTTCATTTTGATTGATGTGTAGGTGCTTTTCTTTTTGGGACCATTTGCCCTGAATGAACCGATTTGTCATGTGCGCCCCCCCCAGGTGTAGTCCGAGGCATCTGTTGTGATGACTTGATTTGCTTGAGGCTTGCAGAATGGGAGACCTGTGTTTCTTTGGCATGCTTGAGCCCACCACAGAAATTCCTTTTGAAGACATGGAATCAGTGCTATTATTGTTTCCAAACTGTGGCTGTGTTGAGACCATAGGTTTTTCAGGTACCATTGAAGTTTCCTCATATGCATCTTTGCACATGGGATTAGTAGGATGCAAGATGCCATGAATCCCAGAGCCTGCAGGATTTTCCTTGCAGTCAGCCTGGTGAAATTTGCTAGTTTTCTGAAGTATTGAGTTAGTTGCCCCTGTTTCTCTGGCATGAGGTAGGCCATCTGGGTGTTTGTGTCCAAGTTGGCACCCAGGAAAATTATTGTTTGAGAGGGTATTAGCCTTGATTTCTTTTTGTTGACTGTGTATCCCAGAGAATTCAACAACATTATTACAAAAGCCAGATGTTTCAGAAGTATGTGCTTGCTGTCCGCTTGGATCAGGCAGTCGTCCAAATATGGGTATATTTGTATCCCTTGAAGTCTGCAGTAGGCAATTACTGATGCCAGGCATTTTGTGAACACTCTGGGCGCAGTAGATAAGCCAAAGGGCAATGCAGAGAATTGATAATGGGTTGAACCTGCAAGAAATCTGAGGTATCTTCTGCAATCTTGTCTGATTGGGACATGCAGGTATGCCTCCTTGAGGTCCAATGTTAACCAGCCAAGACTCCTTGCCCAGCATGGGAAGAAGCTGCTGTAATGTGAGCATCTTGAATTTTGGCACGAGTAAAAATGTGTTTAGGATGGATAGGTCCAAAATAGGTCTCCAATCTTTTCCCTTCCTTGGTACCAGGAATAGTCTGGAGTAAAAACCTTGATCCTGTTCTTGTGCAGGTACCTCTTGAATAGCTTTCATGTCCATGAGATCTGAAATTTGTTTTTGTGCCTCTGCCCTTTGATTGTGTGGCAGGTTTGGCATGCCTCTCATTTTTGGAAGGGTGTGAAAGTGGAATCTGTAGCCTCTGTCTATAATGTCCAGGATCCATTTGTCTTTTGTGACAATATGCCAATTTTTCGAAAATAATGCCAGTTTTCCGCCTAAAGGTGCTGCCATTTGAGCCTTGCTTGGCATGCAAAGGGGAAAGTCATTGGGTCTGCTTTCTGAATGGCTGTGAACTATCCTCACCACCTCTTTGTGTAGGTGCTTGCCATTGTCTGCCTCTAAACGATCCTTGAGATTGCCCTCTGCCCCTCGGACGCCTGTTTCTACCTCTTTGGGGTCTGTCCGTGGCTGGAAAGGACCAATTTTTGGAAGGCCAATTTCTACTGAAACGTGGAGGTTGTACCTGTAGGACATCTTTCACTGTTTGCATTGATTTTGCCTTTTCCTCCATTTTCTTTAATACCTCCTCAGCTTTAACACCAAACAATACATCTTTTTGTAGAGGGGCATCTAGTAATTTAGCTTTGACATGATCTGATAAGGTTTGTTCCTTGAGCCAGGCATGTCTACGTATGACTGATCCTGTAACAGCAGCTCTACATGAGGCCTCTAAAGCATCAAAACCACATTGCAAGGTATGTTTACCCACTTGTTCTGCACTATGTATCAAATCCTGCAACTCCTTTAAGTCTGGTTGTTCAGGTTGTGACATTTTGCTTCTCAACTGCGATAACAGAAACTGTTGGTTCTTTAACATATGGAACTGACAGTTTAATGTCCTCATGGTTAAGGTGGCCGAGGTGTATGCCTTTTTCCCCCACCTTTCTAAAGCTCTAGAATCTCTCTAAAGGTAATGGATTTTTAGCAGTGGAGGCCTTAATTCCCTTGGGGCCCTGTGAGATAGTTTCTGGGTCAGCCGCATGGCTTTTGTATAGGAATTGGTGCGAGTCAGAAACCCGGTAATACCCGTCAGGCTTGACTGGGGCTGGAGGTAAAGCGTCTAGGTTAAGGCAGGCCTCCTAATACACATCATCTAGAATGTCTAAGACAGGAGGTATAGCCAGAGGCCTGTGCTGAGGGAGCAAGAGAAAATCCCTAAGCCTTTTCTTGGAGTCTGAGTACTCTTGGCCTTCCCAGTGGAAGTGTACCCTCAAGGTATGCAAGGTTTCCCCAAAAGAGTAATCCTCAGTGGGGGAGACAGAGGAAATGGACTCCTCTGCATCAGAATCTTCAAAAGGGGAGTATGAATGTTCCTGGTCATCAGAATGTTCTGAAATAATGGAGGCCTGGTCCGAGGAGGGGGATTCTTCCTCCACTCTGGGCCTTTTGTCCGGGGGGGGGGGGGGGGGCGTTGAGAACCCCTGATAAGAGTAATCAAATCCTCAGTCATTTTGAGCATCTGCTTTTTAGGCATGGAGCCTTGAGAAGGGCCCTGTGGAGCTTGTCTTTTAGTATGCATGGCTGCTTTAGACTTAGTGAAAGCCTTGATGGAAAAAAGAGGAAGGCCTGAAGACACCTTGAGAGGTGGCAGACCTGTCTAATCTGAGTTTCACCGCCAAGAGTGGCTTCGGTATCTGTAGTCGGGGTGTGGGCTGAAGAGCCTGCGATCTCGGGCACAGTAGACACCGCCAATGAAGTGTCGTCGGTAGTCAGGGGCTGCGTAGGCACCTCACTGAGAACCAGACCACCTGTAGTCGGCTTTGGCGTGGTGTCGGTAGAAGCCGCGGACCTTGTATGTCGGTCCTTATCTTTGCATCTTTTACTCAAAACTGGAGTCTGAATATCTGACGACATAATGTAATTAAATTTTTTGCCAAAAAAAAAGCGTTGGGCGAACTCCGCCCGACGCTTAATAGTGCGTCTGTTGAATGTAGCACAAAAACTACAGGCCGAGACGTCATGGTCTGGGCCTAAGCAAGGAATGCAGAGGGAATGAAAATCCTTATGCGGTATTTGCTTCCCACATGAAATGCAATTATTAACTTTGTCTGACATCGGTCTGAGGCAAGAAAAGTTTCCCCAACAGGGTACTTAGCTTTCAAGAAGACTTCGGTTGAAAAATATTCGTAATCTCAGGAGCTGGCCGACCGGCACTTGCGAACTGCTTCTGCTTCGGGCACCGCGCGGCAAGAAAGACTGAAGAAAATGGCGTCGGCTGGTTCTTTTATACCCCTGTCGCACTGACGTCAGGGAGGAAGCGACGACAACCGAAGCTGGACCTAGACTTTGGAATTCGGCCGACCGAGGACCCGCCTGACGGCAGGAAAACCCATTTGTTATGACTGCAGCTGTATGCACGATGAACATCTGGAGCAGCCAGGCTGCGAGCTTCAGGCTGTACAGATTCAAATAAGGCACCCCCGACGGGTGTGAAATTAAATCCTGAATGGGATCTAGGATCCAAGGCGGAGCCAGAAGGTGAGACCAAAGGAAGGGTACCTGGAGAGGCCAGAAAGTACAGTTGTGCACACTTACCATAAAATGTAGATGTCCAAGTGTATTCACTGTTGCAGTCATCACATTTGGGTTATCTGCCTGCAGATAGCCCTCAGTCGGCCCAAATACCAGAGTCTTGGGATTTCTGCGTCGGATGCTGTTGCCTCTTCCATGACGTCAGGTCGTCAGGGGTATAAAACATGCAGCTGATGCCATTACATCAGTTTTTCTTGCCTCAAATGTCAGGAGCCCTCAAAATAGGAAGCTATTAAATGGTGTGGAACACCTCCAGTAAAAAGTAAATACCCCTGCCATCAAATAAGGCCATAAAGAGGATAGGTAGAAAGGACAGAGAAAGCCAGGGGGCTGGAGGGAGGGAAACCAGGACTGCACCAGTGAATACACTCGAACATCTACATTTATGGTATGTATACACAACTGTACTTTGTCCTTAGTGTTTCACTGCTGCAGTCATTACACTTGGTTTGATTCCCAAAGCTGAGAAAGGGTGGAGGCAGTCAAGAAGTGTTAGGGCTGGCTAGCAGGCCTTGTAACACTGCTGTGGCGAATCCAGCTCTGGATTTAGAAAAGATAGGCAAGTGGTAATGCTTGGTGAAGGTGTGTACAGAATTCCAGGTTGCAGCTTCCAGGATGTCCCTGGTAGGGACTCCCCTGAGAAATGCTGTAGAGGTTGAGGTAGCCCTAGTGGAATGAGTTCTGATCTCCTGTGGGGTAGGTTTTCATGGTGTTTGTAGCAGAAATGGATACAGTGTGCTATCCACTTGGAAATTGTTATCTTTGAAATGGCCTTGCCCTCTGCACTTGTAGCAAAGCTGACTAGCAGCTGGTCAGATTTTCTGTAAGGTTTTGTCCTGTCAAGGTAGAACCTGAGTTGTCCAAGGAGTTCAGGATCCTTTCCCCTTTATTCTAAGGATTAGGGAAAAAGGTTGGCAAATGGATGGATTGGTTTAAAGCCACACTGGATACCACCTTGGGCATAAATTATGGGTTAGTCATGAGGGAAACCCTGTCATCATGGAAAATAATGAAGGGTTCCACAGCCATTAGTGCCTGTAACTCAGACACTCTTCTTGTCTGAAACTCGAAAACGAAAATTTCCAGGAGTCGGCCGACCGGCACTTATGAACTGCTTCTGCTTCGGGCACTGCACGGCAAGAAAGACTGATGTAATGGCGGCGGCTGCATGTTTTATACCCCTGACATCATGGAAGAAGCGACAGCATCCGATGCAGAAATCCTAAGACTCTGGTATTCAGGCCGGCTGAGGGCTACCTGCAGTCAGATAACCCAAATGTAATGACTGCAACAGTGAAACACGAAGAACATAAATATCTTTTCCACTTTTCAGAATAGGATTTCCTAGTACTAAGCCTTCTGGCTTTAAGGATGACGTCCAGCACATGTTTGCTGAGGGTTGCTGGTGGTGTATTCAGGGGATAAGCCAGGCTGTAAGGTTTAGGGTCTGCAGCTGTGGATGGATGAGACAGCAGAGAGGGGGTCTGATGTAGATGCCAGGGTGGCACTGCTGTCATACTACATAGGAGTGGGTACCAGTGCTGGCATGGCCATTCTGGGGCAATAATTATTGTCCTTAGCCTGTCCAGTTTGATCTTAAGTAGTACATTTGAGAGGAGGAAAGGCATAAATTGAGAGGTTTCCCATGTAAAGGATAGGGCATCCACCTGCCACGATTTGCTGTGAGGATTTCTGGTACAAAATTTGCTCAATTGATGGCTTTGGGAGGGAGGCAAAGAAGTCCACCTCTGGTGTCCCCAACCTCTGGATTAGAAGTTTGAATGAGTTGGGTTCCATTTTCCACTCATGTGGGTTCAGTAGATTTCTGCTCAAGTCGTCTGCCAGTGAATTTTGTTTGCCTGGCAGGAATTGAGCTTGCAGGTGCACTTGGTTGCTGAAGGCTGTGTTCCACAAGGCCATGGCTAACATGCAGAGTGGGTATGAATGAGTTCCCCCCTGCTTGTCTATTTACCACATGTGGTGTTGTCTGTCTTTATCAGGAGCTGTCCTGTAAGGATAAGGTATTTGAAGGCTGTCAGAGCATTCTGTACAGTTAACATCTCTTTTTGATTGATATGCAGGGGAATTTGTCCTAGGCTCCATTTGCCTGCCATGTGAGCCCCCCATGCATAGTCTGATGCATCTGTTGTCAGGGTTTGGGCGGCGAGGAGTTGAGTGAAAGGAAGTCCCTTGTTGTGGTTGCATGCCTCTGCCCACCAAAGGAACTCTGTCCTTAGACACGGAATGATAGGAATCACTGTTTCCAGGTCCTGAGAATGTTGACACCAGAGACTTTTTAAGTACCATTGAAGTTTCCTCATATGCAGACTTGCATATGCAATTAGCAGAATGCATGAGGCCATGAACCCTAGGGCTTGCAGTATTTTCCTTGCAGATAGCTGGGTTTTGGTGGCCATTAGTTTGAAGTAGTTTGTCAAATAGACCTGTTTTTCTGGAGTGAGGAATATCATCTTGGAAGTTGTGTTCAAGCTTGCTCCCAGGAATACAATTTTTTGGCTGGGCACCAGTTGTGATTTATTTTCGTTGATGGTGTACCCCAGAGAAGTTAGGAGTCTCTTTACAAATGCCAGGTGCTGAAGCAGCAATTCCTGACTGTCCGCCTGAATCACGTCCAAATATGGGTAAATTTGAATATTTCTCTGCCTGCAGTATGCAATGGCTGGAGCCAGGCACTTTGTGAATACTCTGGGCGTAGCAGATAAACCAATGGGAAGTGCAAAGAACTGCCCTGAAACGTAGACATTTCCTGCAAGATTCCCTTATGGGGATGTGCAGATAAGCTTCTTTTAAATCTAGGGTGACTAACCAGGCAGATAAGCTTCTTTTAAATCTAGGGTGACTAACCAGGCATCCTTGGCTAGCATAGGAAGAACGAATCCGTAACCCAAAGGTTGAAGACCAAATGAAGTAAACTTCAGATCTTTTTGGACATGAAAGAAAAAGTTATGTACCTACCATAACGTTCCGTGTTAGTTGCCTTCATCTCGCCTTCCTTCTTGCTGGTTGAGATCAGAGCCGATCCTCTTTTCCGACTCGGCCATCTTCAATAGCTCGAGAGCTGTTTACTGGCTTGAGGCTACCCCTTATCCCATAATGCCTAACAATAGCTATCCAGATCTCTTTTGAAATAGCTAACTCCAGACATAACAAGAGAATAAACCAGTCAAAAAATCAGTTGACTATACCTGCCATATTCTCTAAGTCAATAGAGGAAAACAAGAGCACACACAGCCAGTGAACAGAAAAAAACTCCTCTCGGTCCACTAGGACAGGGGGACGGAGGGTGGGACGCAAGAAGGAAGGCGAGATGAAGACAACTAACATGGAACGTTATGGTAGGTACACAACTTCTTTATGTTAAGTTGTCGATCTCGCCTTCATTCTTGCTGGTTAGGACAGCGTCCCTAGCACCTAAAATCCTGGGTGGCTCAGTGGAACAGACTCTTCAGAACAGTGGAACCAAAGTCAGCTCTGTTCCTGGAGGCCATATCCAACTTGTAATGAGAAATAAAGGTATGAGGGTTTGCCTACGTGGCAGCTGCACAGATACAATCCATGGGCAACCTAGACTGGAAGGCTACAGAGGTGGCCAAGGCCCTAGTAGAATGACCTTTCAGTTTAATAGGTAACTGTTTGTTCCTTAACTGATAAATGAAAGTAATAGTGTGAGACAACCACCTGGATAAGGTCACCTTGGAAACTGGGAGACCTTGTTTGCCCAAGGCGTAAGAGAGGAATAGTTGGTCCGATTTCCTTACTTCTTTAGTTCTGTGCAGGTAAAAACGCAATTGTCTATGAACGTCCAATTGGTGTAATTTGTACTCTGCCTTGTTGGTATGATTAGGGAAAAACACGGGAAGATCTGTAGATTGGCTTAAATTATTTTCTGAGCAGACTTTAGGAAGAAACGAAGGATTAGTCCTCACAGCAACCCTGTCCTTATGAAAAACCAAGTAGGGAGGACGAACACATAGCGCCTGAAGTTCGGAGACGCATCTGGCTGAAGTAATAGCTACCAGAAAGAGTGTCTTCCAAGATAGAAACTTGATAGAGCAGGATGCTGCTGGTTCAAAAGGGGGCAGAATTAAGGAGGTTAGGACTAAATTAAGGTCCCAAGGAGGAGGGGGGTCTCTCACTGGAGGCCTAAGAAGAGTTGTCCCTCTCAAAAAAGCTTTACAGAGCTTATGAGACATAATGTTAGAATTCGAAAAACCAACATGAAAGTTAGAAATGGCCACCATTTGTACCCTGATCGTAGCAGAAGCGGACCAAGAGTGAAACAGTTGTGCTAGGAATTCCAGAATTTTGTGGACTGGGGCTGAAAAGGGATCCACAATCCTAGCCTTTACCCAACAAGAAAAACGTTTCCATTTGCTAGCATAAGTTTTCCTCGTTGTAGACTTGTGAGAGGAGACGATAATGTCACGGACTGCTGGGGAAATGCTGGGAAGCCTGGCTAAGGTTGGAAGTGGAGCAACCAAGCTGTGAGCTAAAGAGTTTTGAGGGAATGATGCAACCCGCCTGATTGATGAACCAGGAGGTCTAGAATTGGGTTCAGAGTCCAGGGCTGATCGAGAAGGTAATGGTGCAGGAATGGGAACCATATCTGTCGAGGCCAGTAGGGAGCAATGAGGATCATTTTGCAACCCAACGATATTGCTTTCTGTATAAGTTTGGGTATCAGGGGGAAAGGAGGAAAGGCATAAAGAAGTCCCTGGGGCCAATCGTGGACTACAGCATCTCTGGGTATGTGACCCAGAAGTGGAAGAAGGGAGAAGTAGTTGCTGCATTTGCTGTTGAAGGGGGTGGCAAAGAGATCGCAGCAAGGCTGTCCCCATTTGCGTAAAATAAGATTTGCAACTTCCTGATTCAGAGACCACTCGTGAGGCATGAGGATAGCTCTGCTGAGCCTGTCCGCTATGACGTTGGATCTCCCGGGGATGTGCTTCGCAATAAGAAAACGTTGGGAGGAAATCGCCCACTGCCAAAGTCTGAGTGCTTCTTGACACAGGGGGTAGGATCTGGTTCCGCCCTGCTTGTTGATGTACCACACCACTGACATGTTGTCAGTTTGAATAGCAATGGTCCCAGAAGGAAGACAGTCTTGAAGGGCTTGTAACACCAGGAGCACGGCTCTCATTTCCAGGATATTTGTGTGCAGATGGTACTCGTGAGGTTGCCACGTGCCTTGGGCTGTCCTGCCTAGAAAATGCCCCCCCAACCCTATCAGGGAGGCGTCTGTCGTCACTGTGGCTACCGGAGGGGGTTGTATGAAAGGTCTGCCCTGAGTAACTAGTGGGGAGACCATCCACCAAGAAAGATGTCTTTTGCATGCATCCGTGATCATGATCATGTGAGTCATGGGTAGCTCTTGGAAAGACCACTGCGTAAACAGAAGCCACTGAAGAATTATCATATGAAAGCGCACTAGTGGAATTAGGAGAATGGCTGATGCCACAGAACCCAGAGTTTGAAGGACGTATCCTGACTTGGATCCTTTTGCTCTGCATCAGAACTTGTACCTGCTGACGAATTACGGACACCCTTTCTAGTGGTAGCCTTGCAAACATATCCCTTGTGTCTAAGTCTGCTCCTATGTAAGTGATAGATTGACAGGGCAACAAGGCAGATTTTTCAAACTTTATTGTAATGCCGAGCTGGGAGCAGATTGTGATTGTGAAGTATGAGTTGATGACTGGTGGTAGCAGTAAGGAGCCAGTCATCTAGATACGGAAACACCTGGAATCCTTGATGTCTCAGGTGAGCCGTGACCACTGCCATACATTTGGTGAACACCCTGGGGGCTGTGGTGAGACCAAAGGGCAGAGCTCTGAACTGATACTGACTGGTCCCCAGCTTTATATGGTAGTACGCGTCCTGAAGATCTATCGAGCACATCCAATTGTCCTGACCCAGAAAGGGTAGAATGGACTGTAGCGTGACCATCCAAAACTTTGTTCTTTGCACAGACCTGTTTAGTCTGTTGAGATCCAGAATCGGTCTCCAGTCCCCTGTCTTTTTTGGTACTAAAAAGAACTTTGAGTAAGTTCCGGATCCGTGCTGGTCTGCCGGGACTTCCTGGATGGCTCTTTTTTCTAGTAGTTTTGAAACTTAATTACTGCTTGCTCCTTCAGACAGGGTGGAACATCTGGAAGGGTCTTCCTTGACTGTAAAGGGGGTTGATGGAAGGGAATTTTGTAACCTCTGGATATAACGGACAGTATCCATCTGTCTTGTGTTAAACTTTGCCAGGCTTTTGGGTACAGTGAAAGTCTTCCCCAGACTGCCTCCAGAGGTGAGCAGCCAGGCAACCCTTCAGGGATGCTGGAAGGGCTTATCAGAGAAGGATTCTCTGTTGCCCTGGTTCTGCGGACCCCTCTGCCACCAGGGCGCTGTCTATTATTATTGTTTCCCCCTCTGCCTCTGGAGGAAAAACCACTACGTGTGTCAGGCAAGGCTCCCCTGGATTTACGGAACCACATCTTAACACTCTTCTGACCCTTGGGGTAAGGTCTAGAGGGAGTGGAAAAACGGACTCCCACGGCAGAGAGAGTCTTGCCTTCTTGCCCACACCTAGTCAAAGTGTCTTTCACCTGTGGTCCAAAAAGAAAGGAACCATCAAAAGGAGTGTTGGTAAAGGATGCTCAAAAGGGTTCCACAAAGTTACACAGCCGCACCCACACATGAATCCTAAGGGCCACACCTCTACTCGCCCCATCGGCTGCATAGGAAATGAGCCTCATGGAGGAGTTAACAGAATTAAGCATCGCTAGCTGGGAAGCTACCTTGGCTTGTGCTCCCTCAGCTGTTGGATCTTGAAGGGTATCTCCGAGCTCTTTAAGGAGATCCCTTTGAAGTCGGGTAAAATGATATTGGTAGTTCAGTGACCACATAGAGAAGTTCGCTGAAGTGAACATTCGCTTCCTGTACCTGTCCATCGTCCTAGACTCCTTGTTAGGGGGATGGACAGACAAAGTGGTCTCTGCTAACTCTCTTTTGGTGGCTGCTGCTACCACCATGGCATCAACAGGAGCACCTTTCGAAAGGAATTGCTTATCCTGGGGTGCTGTAATGAATTTACTAGGTTTCCTCAGAGTTGGTTCCACTGTATCCGGAGCTGACCAAGCCTTTCGAGCCATCACTGTCATAAGTGGATCAAAAGGCGGAGACACCCAGGAGGTGAAAGGTCGGGAACCAAAGGCATCCAGAAATACAGACTCATCCTCAGGGACTAGGGGATTCCAGTTCCCCCTCTGCTTAAGCATTTCTAGAATGCCCAAGAAGGAAACATCTTCAGAGGGGGATCTCGGGGACCCTTCTGAATCATCTAAGTCTGTATCAGAAGTGACGGACTAGGGGGAGTCAATGTGCTTCCTCTTACACTTTCTTCCGAGGGGGTTCCTCTGAGTGATCAGGAGAGGCCTCAGAAGAGGCGGAAACACCCAATGGGGTGTCCTGGAGCATCGGTTCCCTATGCTTAGGGTCTGGAGGAGGAACAGAGTTTGGCACAGGCACTACAGGGGACAGAGCCGGAGGGGCTGAAAGTGGAGCTGACTCAGAGGACAGCACACTCTGCATGACATCGAAGGCATCCCTGCCATGATGCAGAGAAAGCTCCGGTTCTGAAGAAATAGGAATCTTTCTCCGCACCGAGGGGGACGGCTCCGAGGCCGATGTTGGAGCCGAGCTCACCTGCGCCGAAGCTCCAAGAGGGAGAACGGGGTCAGACAAGGGTTTGATGCCACTCGTCCCCTCGGAGCCGACGAGGGAGCCCAGGCACCCCGATCCCTCGATGGAAGGTACCACCGAGTGAATCGGAGCGGACGTCGGAACCGAAGGAGACAAGAGTTATCGGAGCCGATGGTTCCACTACTCGAACCCCAACGAACTCTGGCTCCAAACTCATTGGAGTCGGAGGAGGAACATTGAGAGAAGTGGACGGAGCCGATACCTGTTGACGAGGGATGGACAACAATTCAGCTAGTGCCTGTGACTTTAGCAACCTACTGACCACTCTCTCCACATCATGATTCGACAGCCTAGAGGATCGAGAGGAGTGAGAGGATCGGTGACTATGCTCGCTCTGAAGTAAAGGAGACCGAGGAGCCAAATGCACCGACTCTAGGGAAGGGGACCTCAGACTCTTGTGGCTCTGCGACGGCTCCGAAGCCTCTGATGGAGCCGACGGGGAGATTGTCTTGTCGGTGCCAGCCGGAACTGACGTAGAAGGTAAATCCTGAACCGAAGATGGCTCCGAACTTGGAGCCGACGGCTTAGTGGATTTAGGGGATTTCACTGGCTGTGAACTCTTGGCCGGTGAATCCTGGAGTTTTAAAAGACCCCTAAGAAACGGCTTATTCTTACGCTCCTGCAAAACTCTTGGACTAAAGGCATGGCAAATAGAACAAGAGTCCTGCAGGTGCACAGCGCCTAAACAATAGACGCAAGAAGTGTGCCCATCTGTGAGAGACATTTTCTGACAGCATGAGTCACACTTCTTAAACCCAGACACCTTAGATTCCTTTGACATTCTTTACTGTAGAAAGAAACCAACCAATTATGACAACAATAAAAAAGAAGCAATATACAGTCTACAAAAAACACACCTACTAGAAAGACTATAGATAAAGGTTTTTTTTTAAGGAAGATAATAGGAAAGACTCTAATTTAAACGGCTAGCCTATAAGAAAAAAGCAGAAGGAAAGCCTCTAACTTAAATAGCTAACCTGAAAAGAAAGGGGAGGAGGGGTGGGGGAGAACTCTCTAAGTTAAACGAGTTCTACAAAAGGAAGGACACTACATAATAAACAATTATCTACCACAGAAACAAAACTATCGCTAATAAGGTACTAGAAGAGTTAAATTCTAGTGAAAAATGACACAAAAAATTCTATACAAGCCTGAGACAGAAAAATGACACCTCTCAGCTGAAGCAGCAAGTGAGATCTGGGTAGCTATCGCTAGGCATTATGGGATAAGGGGTAGCCTCGAGCCAGTAAACAGCTCTCGAGCTATTGAAGATGGCCGAGTCTCGGCTCCGATCCCAACCAGCAAGAACGAAGGCGAGATAGACAACTTAACATAAATCACTTCACTTCGTGTAGCAGCTTTGAAATCTTGTAATACAGCAGTAAAATATACCACACTTTTTACACACACACACACACACACACACACACACACACACGCGCGCGCGCACACCTGTGCACACACACACCAGAGCACACACACACCTGCGCACATATACATACACACAGAAAGTCTCACAAAACTAAACTTCAAAACAATGAACAAAACTGTTTAAAAGGCAAATAATCTAAAAAACAAATAATGCAAATAATCTAAAAAAATCATAGGAAATTTTTTCTAGGGGCTAAGCCTTCCTGTATGCACCATTCACTGCAAAATTTACTAGCAGCTCTAAGATTATACTACAGTCGGGAAAGGGCAAAGTCCTACTCCCCTGTTAATGATCTTGCACAGAAAAAAGCTGTCAATGTACGATCAGCTGATTTTTGATAAGCTGTACTAACCTTTTTTGGTGTGATGACCTATTTTTGAGGCTTTGTCCCCCCATTATTTTTGGCTTTGTGCAGATTTTTTGTGCTAAGAGGTTGAGAGCTATGGCCCATGCATGTATAATGATGAACAGGTACATATGGAGTACATATGTGCGTGTGTGCATGGATGAAGGAATGCCATAGTAGTTGAGGTCCTTCACACACATGCACACAATTAGTTTACCCACACCATCTTAGTAATATGTGCTCAATCTAACCCGGATATTGACCCCGCCTCTACCCCTATCCCTAACCCTACACCTTACCTTAGAAAATCTTTTCCTTAACATTACCACAACACAAGATGGCCTGAGCTCCCACTGCATAAAAACATACACAGCCCAACAAGTAAATCCATCCCCTTACCTAACTAACCCTATTCCACAATAAACAAAGATTTTCTTACAGCTGCTCACTGCCACTTGCTTGGAATGTCAACATGCTGCCTCACATGCACAGAGAAAGAAGCTTAGCGCATGCAAATTAAAAAAAAAAAAAAAACATGTTTTTTTGATGGTTTTTCTGACATCGGTCTGAGGCAAGAAAAGTTTCCCCAACGGGGTACTTAGCTTTAATGAAGACTTCGGTTTCCAAAATGTTCATAATTCAGGAGCTGCCCGACCGGCACTTGCGAACTGCTTCTGCTTCGGGCACCGCGCGGCAAAAAAGACTGAAGAACATGGCGTCGGCTGTGTCTTATATACTCTGGCCTCACTGACGTCAGAAGAGAAAGAGACGACAACCGACGCCGGACCAAGACTTTGGAATTCGGCTGACCGAGGGACCGCCTGATGGCAGAAAACCCATCTGTGATTACTGCAGCTGTATGCAAAGATGAACATCTGGATGGCAAACAGAAGATACATCCCCCGAGGATTCCACCTGTGTCCCTGCTGGAAAGGGGTTTTGGGTGCTGACTTGTCTAAATATGGGCTAAACTCTTGGCTAGGCTTATAAGGGCCTCAGGGCCAATAGCCTCATAACCTCCTATAATCCTATGATACACTATGAGATCACACAATCCCTGAAGAGAATACGTCCCTAACCAAGAATTCTCAATCTAGAGCAGTTGTCAACCATCTGATTTTGTCAACCAAATGAAACTTAAACAGATGTCAACCACCTAGCGTTTCGACTAAATGTCAGACTCCCATACATGTATATATTTACACACACACACGCACACACACACACACACACACACACACACACACACACACACACACACACACATGTATATATGTATATGTGTGTGCGTGTGTTTGTGGGTGTGTATCTGTTGGTTTGTGTCAGTCATATTATAGAGTTTTTGGAAACTCGCACTTCATATGGTGGAGACCATATGTTCGACTTTCCAAAAACTCGAACAAAGCAAAACAACAAAAAAATATGTTTTCACAGGGGGGAGCAAGCCCCTATGCTCCTACACCCCCTGCAAATTATGTATACCAACTGCAAGATCCCACTACTGTGGAGAAGAGAGTAAATTATCTAATTCCCACTGTATTGTGATCTCCATAAAAATGCTATGAATTTTTGGAAAGTCGAACTTATGGTCTTGACCATATGAAGTTCGAGTTTCCAAAAACTCAATCTGACATAAAACACATACATGTGTTTTTTATACATACATATATATATATATATATATATATATATATATATATATATATATATACACACACACACACACACATACATATATGCACACACTCACACATATATGTTTGCATACACATACACACACAGAAAAGTACAGTTTTGTACCCACCATAAATGTAGATGTTAGAGTGCTAATACAGCTGCAGTCATAACAGATGGGTTCTCCTGCCGTCAGGCGGGTCCTCGGTCGGCCGAATTCCAAAGTCTAGGTCCGGCATCGGTTATCGTCGCTTCTTCCCTGACGTCAGAGCGACAGGGGTATAAAAGAAAGTACAGTTTTGTACCTAACATAAATGTAGATGTTCGAGTGCTAATACAGCTGCAGTAATCACAGATGGGTTTTCTGCCGTCAGGCGGGTCCTCGGTCGGCCGAATTCCAAAGTCTAGGTCCGGCGTCGGTTGTTGTCGCTTTCTTTCCTGACGTCAGTGCGACAGGGGTATACAAGACACAGCCGATGCCATTTTCTTCAGTCTTTCTTGCCCCAGATGTCAGGTGCCCCCAGAAGGAAGGCAATACATAAATTATATATATATTCATGCAATGCAATATAATCAAAAAACAGTAGTTGCAAGCAAATATACCATAGAAGGATAACCCAATCAGGTTGTATGAGGAGGGTTAGCCCCTAGGCCTTACCAAGAGGGGAAGGAGGGAGGAAACCTGTACTGCAGCTGTATTAGCACTCGAACATCTACATTTATGGTAGGTACAAAACTGTACTATGTTCATCGTGCATACAGCTGCAGTAATCACAGATGGGTAGAATCCCAAAGCTATGCACAGGGTGGTAGGCACTAGGTGGAACTGGGATGAGCCAGAATGCCCTGCAACACAGCAGTGGCAAAGCCTGCTCTAGTTTTGGAGTATAAAGGTAGGTGGTAGTATTTTGTGAAGGTATGCACAGAACTCCAAGTGGCTGCCTCCAAAATATCTTTGGTAGGAACTCCTCTGAGGAAGGCTGTAGAGGTAGCTGTGGCCCTGGTGGAGTGGGATCTGATGCCTGTAGAGACAGATTTTCCATGAAAGGAGTAACAAAACCGTATGCAGTGGCCTATCCATTTTGAAATTGTCTGTTTGGTAACTGGCTTCCCTTGAGCTCCTACAGCATAGGACACAAAAAGTTGTTCTGATTTCCTGAAAGGCTTTGTTCTGTCCAAATAATAACGTAGCTGTCTATGGATGTCTAAGGAGTGTAGCAGCCTTTCCCCTTTGTTTTGAGGATTGGGGTAAAAGGTAGGTAAGTGTATGGCTTGATTTAAAGCTACCCTGGATACCACTTTAGGCATAAATGACGGGTTGGTTCGAAGGGAAACCTTGTCCTGATGGAAGATGAGAAAGGGCTGCACAGTCATGAGGGCTTGTAGTTCCGAAACCCTACGAGCTGAGGTAATGGCCAGAAGGAAAGCTGTTTTCCAGGACAAATATTGCAAATCTGTTGAGGCAGCTGGTTCAAAGGGAGGCAATGTTAATTTTTCTAGAATGTAATTAAGATCCCAGGCTGGTACTGGTTGTTTCCTTGGAGGTCTTATATTCTTAGCCCCTCTGAGGAACTGTCTTAAGAGTGGGTGAGAGAATAAGGGTGGATCAGTGTTGAATTCTGCAGAAATGGCTGAGGCATGAATTTTTATGGAGGAAAATGAAAGTCCACTGTTCAACAGCTCAGCTAGATACTGTAATATCTGAGGCAAATTCAGTTTTCTAGGATCCTGGCCTTTTTTCTCATTCCAAGAGCAAAACCGTTTCCATTTTGCGGAGTAAGCCTTTCTAGTAGATGGCCTTCTGGCCTCCAAAATGACATCCTGCACCTCTTTGGAGAGTAGGGTCTGTTGTGGTGTTAAGGAATTTTCCATGCAGCGAGATTGAGTGTTTTCAGCTGACCGTGAAGAGTTTTGTAGCTGTGCTGAGTCAGTAGAAGAGGAGTTAGAGGTAGGGACCAGGGAGGAGTATGCGTTAGGCTCCTCAGGAGTGGGTACCAGTGTTGTCTTGGCCAGTCTGGAGCAATCAGTATCATCTTTGGTCTGTCTGCTCTTGCTTTCAAGAGCACCTTGGGCAGAAGAGGCAAAGGTGGGAAAGCGTAAACTGTCCATGCTGCCCAACTGAAAGAAAGGGTGTCCACTCTCCAGGCCTTTGGATGAAAGGTCCTTGAACAGAACTTTTCCAATTGATGATTCCTGTGGGAGGCGAAGAGATCTATGTCTGGCCTTCCCAACGCTTGGATTATCTTTGTAAACACTTGAGGATGCAACTTCCATTCGTGTGGGTCTGTCATATTTCTGCTTAGATTGTCTGCCAGCGTGTTTTCCAAACCTGGCAAGTACTGTGCTTGAAGTTCGATTTGCCATTCCAGAGCCAAGTTCCAAAGTGACATGGCTAGTCTGCACAGGGGGTATGAATGTGTTCCTCCTTGTTTGTTTATGTACCACATTACTGTGGTGTTGTCTGTTCTTATCAATAATTGCCCTGGATGCAGGAGGTCCTTGAAAGCTGTAATTGCATTTATCACTGCTAGCATTTCTTTTGATTGATGTGAAGGTGCTTTTCCTTTTGGGACCATTTGCCCTGAATGCACCTGTCTGTCATGTGCGCCCCCCCAGGCGTAGTCTGAGGCATCTGTTGTGATGACTTGATTTGCTTGAGGCCTGCAGAATGGAAGACCTGTGTTTGTTTGACATGCTTGGGCCCACCATAGAAATTCCTTTTGCAAACATGGGATTATTGGTATTATTGTTTCCAAACTGTGGCTGTGTTGAGACCATAGGTTTTTTAGGTACCATTGAAGTTTCCTCATATGCAACTTTGCACATGGGATTAAAAGAATGCAAGATGCCATGAAGCCCAGAGCCTGCAGGATTTTCCTTGCAGTGAGCCTGGTACAATTTGCTAGTATTTTGAAGTACTGAGTTAGTTGCCCCTGTTTTTCTGGCGTGAGATAGGCCATCTGGGTGTGTGTGTCCAAGTTGGCACCCAGGAAAGTTACTTTCTGAGATGGTGTTAGCCTGGATTTCTCTTTGTTGACTGTATATCCCAGAGAATTCAATAACCGTGTTACATAAGCCAGATGTTCCAGAAGTATGTGCTTGCTGTCCGCTTGGATCAGGCAGTCGTCCAAATAAGGGTAAATTTGTATCCCTTGAAGTCTGCAGTAGGCAATTACTGATGCCAGGCATTTCATGAATACTCTGGGCGCAGTAGATAAGCCAAAGGGCAATGCAGAGAATTGATAGTGGATTGAACCTGCAAGAAATCTGAGATATCTTCTGCAGCTTTGTCTGATTGGGACATGCAGGTATGCCTCCTTGAGGTCCAATGTTACCAGCCAAAACTCCTTGCCCAGCATGGGAAGAAGCTGCTGTAATGTGAGCATCTTGAATTTTGGTACGAGTAGAAATGTGTTTAGGATGGATAAGTCCAAAATGGGTCTCCAGTCGGTTCCTTTCCTTGGTACCAGAAATAGTCTGGAATAAAAACCTTGCCCTTGTTCGTGAGTAGGTACCTCTTAAATAGCTTTCATGTCCATGAGCTTTGAAATTTGTCTTTGTGCCTCTGCCCTTTGATTGTGTGGCAGGTTTGGCATGCCTCTCATTTTTGGAAGAGTGTGAAAATGAAATCTGTAGCCTCTGTTTATAATGTCCAGGATCCATTTGTCTTTTGTGACAATATGCCAATTTTTTGAAAATAATGCCAGTTTTCCGCCTAAGAGTGCTGCCATTTGAGCCTTGCTTGGCATGCAAAGGGGAAAGTCATTGGGCTTGCTTTCTGAATGGCTGCAAACTATCCTCACCACCTCTTTGTGTAGGAGCTTGCCATTGTCTGCCTCTAAACGATCCTTGAGATTGCCCTCTGCCCCTCGGGCGCCTGTATCTACCTCTTTGGGGTCTGTCCGTGGCTGGAAAGGACCAATTTTTGGAAGGCCAATTTCTACTGAAACGTGGAGGTTGTACCTGTAGAAAATCTTTCACTGTTTGCATTTATTTAGCCTTTTCCTCCATTTTCTTTAATACCTCCTCAGCTTTAACACCAAATAATACATCCTTTTGTAGAGGGGCATCTAGTAATTTAGCTTTGACGTGATCTGGTAAGGTTTGCTCCTTGAGCCAGGCATGTCTACGTATGACTGATCCTGTAACAGCAGCTCTACATGAGGCCTCTAGAGCATCAAAACCACATTGCAAGGTATGTTTACCCACTTGTTCTGCACTATGCATCAAATCCTGCAACTCCTTCAAGTCTGGTTGTTCAGGTTGTGACATTTTGCTTCTCAACTGTGATAACAGAAACTGTTGGTACTTTAGCATATGGAACTGGCAGTTTAATGCCCTCATGGTTAAAGTGGCCGAGGTGTATACCTTTTTTCCCCATCTTTCTAAGGTTCTGGAATCTCTCTTGGAAGGTAATGGATTTTTAGCAGTGGAGGCCTTTTAGCAGTGGAGGCCTTAATTCCCTTGGGGCCCTGTGAGATAGTTTCTGGGTCAGCCGCATGGCTTTTGTATAAAAATTGGTGCGAGTCAGGAACCCGGTAGTACCTGTCAGGCTTGACTGGGGCTGGAGGTAAAGAATCCGGGTTAAGGCAGGCCTCCGAGTACACATCATCTAGTATGTCTAAGACAGGAGGTATAGCCAGAGGCCTGTGCTGAGGTAGCAAGAGAAAATCCCCAAGCCTTTTCTTGGAATCTGAGTACTCTTGGCCTTCCCAGTGGATGTGCTCCCTTAAGGTATGCAAGGTTTCCCCAAATGAGTAATCCTCTGGGGGGGGGAGACAGAGGGAATGGACTCCTCTGCATCAGAATCTTCAAAAGGGGAGAAAGAATGTTCATGTTCATCAGAGTGCTCTGAAATAATGGAGGCCTGGTCAGAGGAGGGGGATTCTTCCTCCACTCTGGGCCTTTTGTCAGGGGGGGGGTTGAGAACCCCTGATAAGAGTAATTAAATCCTCAGCCATTTTAAGCATCTGTTTTTTAGGCATGGGGCCTGGAGAAGGGCCCTGTGTAGCTTGTCTCTTAGAATGCATGGCTGCTTTAGACTTAGTGAAAGCCTTGATGGAAAAAGAAGAGGAAGGTCTGAAGACACCTTGAGAGGAGGCAGACCTGTCTACATTTTGAGATTCACCACCAAAAGTGGCTTCGGTATCTGTGGTCGGGGTGTGGGCCGAGGAGCCTGCGACCTCGGGCACAGAAGACACCGCCAATGAAGTGTCGTCGGTAAGCAGGGGCTGCGTAGGCGCCTCGCTGAGAACTGGACCACCTGTAGTCGGCTTTGGCGTGGTGTCAGTAGAGGCCGCGGACCTCGTGTGTCGGTCCTTATCTTTGCGTTTTTTTAGACAAAACTGGAGTCGGAGTATCTGACGACATAATATAGTTACATTTTTTGCCAAAATAGTGCTGGGCGAACTCCGCCCGACGTTTAATGGTGCGTTTGTTGAATGTAGCACAAAAACGACAGACCGAGACGTCGTGGTCTGGGCCTAAGCAAGGAATGCAGAGGGAATGAAAATCCTTATGCGGTATTTGCTTCCCACATGAAATACAATTATTAACTTTGTCTGACATCGGTCTGAGGCAAGAAAATTTTCCCCAACAGGGTACTTAGCTTTCAAGAAGACTTCGGTTGCAAAATTTTCGTAATTTCAGGAGCTGGCCGACCGGCACTTGCGAACTGCTTCTGCTTCGGGCACCGCGCGGCAAGAAAGACTGAAGAAAATGGCGTCGGCTGGTTCTTTTATACCCCTGTCGCTCTGACGTCAGGGAAGAAGTGACGACAACCGACGCCGGACCTAGACTTTGGAATTCGGCCGACCGAGGACCCGCCTGACGGCAGGAGAACCCATCTGTTATGACTGCAGCTGTATGCACGATGAACATCACACATACATAATATACATACATTACAAGTTTTACTTAACTTTAAGAATAAGGGTGATGTGCAGAGCTGTAGTAACTACAGAGAGATTAAACTGATCAGTCACAGCATGAAGTTATGGGAAAGAGTATTGGAAGCTAGGTTAAGAAGGGAGGTGATGATTAGTGATCAGCAGTATGGTTTCATGCCAGGAAAGAGCACTACAGATGTGATGTTTGCTCTGACAGTGTTGATGGAGAAGTACAGAGAAGGTCAGAAGGAGTTGCATTGTGTCTTTGTGGACTTAGCGAAAGCATATGACAGGGTGCCTAGAGAGGAGTTGTGGTATTGTATGAGGAAGTCGGGAGCGTCAGAGAAGTATGTAAGAGTGGTACAGGATATGTACAAGGGTAGTGTGACAGTGGTGTCGTCTGCGGTGGGAGTGATGGATGCGTTTAAGGTGGAGGTGGGAAAACATCAAGGATCAGCTCTGAGCCCTTTCTTATTTGCAATGGTGATGGACAGGTTGGCAGACGAGATCAGACAGGAGTCCCTGTGGACTATGATGTTTGCAGATGACATTGTGATCTGTAGTGAGAGTAGGGAACAGGTGGAGAAGACCCTGGAGAGGTGGAGGTATGCTCTAGAGAGAAGAGGAATGAAGGTCAGCAGGACTAAGACAGAATATATGTGTGTGAATGAGAGGGAGGATAGAGGAATGGTCAGGATGCAAGGAGTAGAGGTGGTGAAGGTGGATGACTTTAAATACTTGGGATCAATAGTTCAGAGTAACGGTGAGTGTGGAAGAGAGGTGAAGAAGAGAGAGTATAGGCAGGATGGAGTGGGTGGAGAAGAGTGTCAGGAGTGATTTGTGACAGACGAGTACCAGTAAGAGTGAAAGGGAAGGTCTACAAGAGGGTAGTGAGACCAGCTATGTTATATGGGTTGGAGACAGTGCCATTGACAAAAAGGCAGGAGTCAGAGCTGGACGTGGCAGAGTTAAAGATGTTAAGATTTGTACTAGGTGTGACGAGGGTGGACAGGATTAGGAATAAGTATATTAGATGGTCAGCCCAGGTTGGAAGGTTTGGAGACAAAGCCAGAGAAGCAAGACTACGTTGGTTTGGACATGTGCTGAGGAGAGATGCAGAGTATATTGGGAAAAAGATGCTAAGGATGAAGCTGGTAGGTAACAGGAAAAGAGGAAGGCCTAAGATGAGGTTTATGGATGTGGTGAGAGAGGACATGCAGGTGGTTAGTGTGACAGAGCAAGATGCAGAGGACAGGACAGGAAGAAATGGAAACAGATTATCTGTTGTGGCGACCCCTAACGGCAGCAGCCGAAAGAAGAAGATGGTCCTTCTGTAAGCAAAGGTCACTTGCGATAATCATGCAAAGATCAGGTCTCCAAGCATAAATCAACTTGTGTGTTGAAAACATGGATGCCAGGAATTTCACTCCACAGTGAAGCTCAGGAAGTGAAGAAATAGCCAGGGAATTGTTATGGCTAGGACAGCCTAGTACCAACCTATGAACCTATAATTTCCTAGCAGCCATACAGAAAACACCAAAGAATTGTTATGGCTAGGATAGCCTAGTACCAACCTATGAACCTATAATTTCCTAGCAGCCATACAGAGAACACCTTTAAAAGTTGTTATAAGTAAAAAGTGTGGTAGAACAAAGTGTCTTAGTATGGCAAAAAGTAGTATCCTAACAACTTTTAAAGCAGTTCCAGCTTGCATAGTCAGCTTTTAACCCCTAATGCAATACCCCAATTTTAAGCACATTTCTGAAGTTCAAAACACATGTCTGATGATAGAGGGACAAATGACAGATATGTCTAGATGCCACAAACTGTGTTACAGAGATTAATCATAGTCACAAAACTATTTGCATGCATTCTCTTTAATAAAATGCTCCAAGTGACTTCTTAAACCCTATTAAGTTGTTCATTTTTCTTTACTGACTCAGGAATACTGTTCCAGGTGGCAGAAGAGATTTTAGACATGATCCCGCACTATTCTTGACAGCGACTCTGATCTTCTGACATTGATTAAGGCTAGTACTTTTTAAGACAGATTTTAAAATAAAATGTTACCCTCTTCCACATCATAAATTCTTCTTTACCCTCCAACTGTTAGCACTTCTCTCTCCACCCAAACACACATACTCCACTTACAGCCCTGCTGTACCACCCCTACAAAGCTCCCCCACTGTTCCTTTCAATCATCTTGCCTCTAGTTCTAATCCTCTCAGTATTTCATCCTCATATACCTACTCTACCCTTCTGTCTCTCTTGTAGAGATGTTCTACATTTCTCTAACTGTACTTCTCACCCTGCAGTTCACCTTACAGATTACCACACAACAGTCACACCTAGAATCAGGTCACCAACTAACAGCCATGCCTCTATCCAAGGCTGCCATTTTCAAACTTTAATTACAACATACATTTTCAAAGCCTCTGCCAATATCTACTGCAAATATATAACTTCTGAATACCACCAGAACCACTGAAACCTAAAAGCAAAAATAAAAATCTCCTCATAAAGAACAACCTTCTTACCTGTACCCTTGTAAAATATCTCTGTGTGGAGACATCAACCCAAATTCAGGACCTACCAAACACCATAACAACTAGAAAATCAACCCCCACCTCGATACAACACCCCCATTCTTCACCTCCCCCCAAAAAAACTAAACATAGTCTCATTAAGAATCTGTAATGTATATGTAACAAAATCACAAAATTTCATGCATGGACAGCCCAATATATTCCAGATATTCTAGCAACTACTGAAACCTTGCCAAAGCCCAACACAGAAGACAATGAAACACTTCTCCCTGGACATATCATAAGACCAGACCAAACACTAAGAAAACCTGGGGGTATTAGCCAACCTATACTCCCAACTTTTCCATACCTCAAATTAAACAGTAAAAAAAAACTGTACATAATTGTTCTCTATGTGCACCTCCTGGGAACAATATAAACACTTAGGAAAATACCCTAAAATTGATATATAATACTAGTCATACAAAAGTTACATTTAAAATTTAAGCCACGCTCACCATCCACTGATAACTTACTTGCTATGCTACCTTACTCACTTGCTATGCTACCAAGTACATATAATTCAAATACTCATTTGTAAATTGTAAATCTCTTTCTCTATTAACTTTAAACACATACTTTCTCTTCTCATGTATATGCCTTTCTTTACTAACCAGTCTTTTCTATCTCCCTCTCTCATCTCCAACAGACTTTATTAATAGCCCTTTTCTCAACTAAAAAGGTATGTACTCACCATAACGTTCCATCTGTGTTGTCCATTTTCACTGTCACCACCAGCTAATAATTATCAGCTACCCAAAGGCCCTTAAAAGGGTGTCCAATTATTACTGTGTAATACTATTATCCAATTGGTAGTATAGCCCACGGCTAAAGCTATTGGAGTGGCTTTGCATAATTTTACAAAGGCATGCAAGTACTCTAGAGAGCTTAAATTATCTCTACAAAAACAGCCACAGTTTAAAGGTTTTAAAATATTTAATAAAAAATAAAAACACAAGACAACACTTTTTACTACACAGTGCTAGTCAAGAGTTCAGAGATCACAGAGAAATAGTTAAAATAATTCAGTAATACAATTCTGACATCACAGAAAAACAGTCTAATATTTCTAGTTTCTAGCTATTTCTAAGAGAAAATACAAGTCTAAGATAAACTTACATATAGAGCAAAGGCAGAGTGAGTTGGATGGTCAAGACAAAATGCTTAATGCTCTCTGATTCTCTCGGTTTTTAAAATCACATTCCTGGTTCACATTACATCATTCTTCACACTTCCCTGGGTTCCCAGGCTAACAGAAACTACATTCACATTCTTTAGTAAGCTCACACCAGGTCAGGAAGCAAAGCCATAAAGGACATTTATGCATGCAAATTCTGGCCATTAACTCGGGCCTTAAAACAATGGCAAGAATTCCTTAACCTAGACAGGCCGGAGCCAACTTTAAAGATCAAAGACATTCAAAATGCTTGACTTAGCTTCCTTACAGCAGAGTGCACTGGTTGTTGCATTATTTTCCAGTTCCACATGTAGCACTATTTTTACCATTTAAGACAACAAGCCTCTGGTTTACATTAATATTTACAGATGACAGAATTATCTATAAAATTCTATCGGGCTAGGTTGCCAGCCTTCACATTTCTCCCCCCCTGGAGAACTCAAGCTAGTTTTTTCAAGTGACCTTTGAGAAACGCTGCTTCAGAGGGTTTGGTCTAATTGAATATACCTTACCCCATTCCCTGTCTTGAGGGCCCATCTGCACTGGCATTGCTAATCATACTGCGGTGCTGCACCAACATATCATATGCTTGCAACCCTAGGCTCCATCTTAGCAACTTGGCCTTTTGTTGGCTGGCTCTGTTCTTCCTTGTCAGGTCTGTGAGGAGAGCAGCTATGGTACTATAAATGGGGACAAACTTTCTGTAGTACCCTGCTGTCCCTAAGAATGCCCTCACCTGCTTTTTAGTAACAGGTGCAGGCCATGCCTGAATGGCTTCCACTTTGGCAGGTTCTGGCCTTATCTTACCACTCCCCACTCTATGTCCTAGGTAGGAGACCTCTGCCATACCCACCTGACATTTGCTCGACTTAATGGTCAACTCTGCCCTCTGTAGTCTGCCCAGCACCTCCCTGACATGCTGAAGGTGCTCTGGCCAGGAATGGCTGTAGATGGCAATATCATCTAGATAAGCAAGAGCAAACTCTCCTGCTAAGATATGACCTACCAGCCTCTGGAAAGTTGCTGGGGCATTCTTCATCCCAAAGGGCATCTTGGTGAACTCATACAAACCAAAAGGAGTCACAAAGGCTGACTTCTCTCTAGCACTGTCAAGGCACCTGCCAGTAACCCTTGGTAAGATCAATGGTTGTAAGATACTTAGCCCCACCCAGCTGCTCTAGGGACTCATCTGTCCTAGGCATGGGGTAAGCATCTGACTCTGTGTGACGATTTAATTTCCTGTAGTCCACAAAGAACCTTGGGCTGCCATCTTCCTTTGGCACCAAAAGTACTGGGGAGGCCCAGGGACTGTTGGACTCTTGAATCACCCATAGTTCCAACATCTCCTGTACCTCCTCCCTCAGTGTCTGTTTGACTCTCTCAGGCACTCTACAAGGGGCCTGCCTAATAAGCCTCTGGGGTCCTGTATCCACCTGGTGTTGCCCCAGGTGGGTGCACCCTGGTTTCCCAATAAACATGTCCCCAAATTCCTGCAACACTGCTTGGATTTCTTGAACCTAGGTAGGAGATAGCTGCTGGGACATTGCTACCCCTTCCACTGAGGTGTCAGTCCGAGCTTCACTGAGGAGATCAGTCCCCACATCTCCCTCAGACACTCCTGCAATCTACTGCAAATGCTCAGCACAAGGGCCTCCCTACCATGGTAAGGTTTCATCATGTTAACATGGTACAATTTGTGCCCTAGCCTTCTGCCTAGCAGTTCCACTATGTAGTTAACATCACTTATCTTTCTTACCACCTTGTAGGGTCCCTCCCAAGCTGCTTGCAGTTTGTTTTGTCTGACAGGAATGAGAACTATTACCTGCTGTCCCACAACATAAGCTCTAGCATTCCTTTTAAGTTAGATGCAGGTGAGCAAATGAAAGCACCCAAAAGGGTAGTGTATCAACCCGTCAAAATACTTAGGCATATAACTAAGCAGGAAGCACTAAGAAATGGCTGCACTGAACCTGGAACCTTTTTGGGATACTTCATCTCTGCAAGTGAATTTGCATTGAAGACTAACATTATCTTGGCAGTGTAGACATTCATCAGCATGAATGCTATTCTGTCCAACAGTATATTACATACTTTGACGCATGTCCGTTCCATAAAATGCTCAAGGACTTATGAAAATCCAAAAGTTCATTAACCTGTTTATATGGATGGCAAGCATAGCCATATAACAAGTGCAACCCCCCCCCCCCAAAAAAAAAAGGTATGGGGCACAGGCCTCACAAATATTTGTTGGCTGGCAAGAGCCTAAACTGTGCAAATTTATTATGACCCTTAGTGAAAATAGCCCTGGTTTGGGCCACAACTGAGGCAAAGTTGTTAGGCAGCATAACATACAGGGCTGTTACATGCTACAGATAAACCGATCCTCATCGACTGTGACAGCACACCATTACAATAGTAGCCAGAGCAGAACATTTCCCAAGATTAGATCTCTGAGGTGAAACAGCTTCACCATGTGGCAGCCAAGGTTCAAGACAGATGGAAAGAAGATTTTGTGAAGGGACTCTGAGAATGTTTTGGAAGAAGTCGGCCAGCTCCTGTTAGTAGTAGAGGGAAAACGTTTTGTATAATTTGTCCAAATTCAGAAAACTTGCCAGTTAATGATTTCGGAAAATATCCGCAGTTAAGAAACTTATATTAAGGAGTGTGGCCAAGATGGCTAACTGAAAGAAGCAACTTGTGAAAGCTCTGTGACTCAAAACTTTTCTCTGACAGAAAATATAATAAAAAAATTTCCTATCAGAATTTTAACTGCTTGGTTAAGAAAGAAGACATTTCAACATGAGCCACTCAAGAAATTGTACTCAAGATTCTTGTGTTAAAAAAAGATATCCACTCATCAATATCTAGAATGCAGGATGTACTACTTAAATTGGACATGAGCCACTCAAGAAAAGGTATTCAAGGTTCCTGTGTTAAAAAAGATATCCACTCATGAGAAGGCGTGAGATTGTGCGTGGAGGTGGAAGTGTCTGTCTTTCAATTATCTCTTAGATGGTGAGAGTTCTGGAAAACTGAAAAAAATATTTGAGTGCTCCTTGGTGTTCTAGCATACACAACATGTGACCGCCTGCAAGGGAAGAAAACTGATCTCCATAGACCTTTTTCACAATCAGCCCAAGAATGGTGTCTGATTAAGTGACTTGCTCAGAATCTCAGTTAGACAATGAAGGCATAAGGAATCTAACCTTTCACCACTGTACCACATATTTGAACAAGGATTATAAAAGTACAGTTGTGTACACTTACCATAAATGTAGATGTTCGAGTGTATTCACTGTTGCAGTCATTACATTTGGGTAATCCTGCTGGCAGGTTGCCCTCAGTCGGCCTGAATTCCAAAGTCCTGGGTCCTGCGTCAGCTGCTTTTGCCCCTTCCCTGATGTCAGAAATATAAAAGATGCGGCCAACCCCATTTGCTTTAGTTTCTTGCCCCAGATGTCAGGTGCCCCCTAAAAAGGGTAGCCAAAATGTGTACAGTACAAACTTTACCTTCATCTACAAGCAAATACACCACATAGGTTCTATCAGAAGAAAGGGGGATGGTGGGTGGGTAACCTGGACTGCAACAGTGAATACACTCGAACATCTACATTTATGGTAAGTGTACACAACTGTACTATGTTCTTCGTGTTTCACTGTTGCAGTCATTACATTTGGGTAGAGTCCCAAAGCTATGGATGGGAGGCTGGAGCTAAACCACATTAGGAGTGGCTATAAGGTCCTGCAGAACTGCAGTGGCAAAGCCTGCCCTGGATTTAGAGTAGAGTGGCAGGGGATAGTGCTTTGTAAAGGTGTGCACTGAACTCCAAGTAGCAGCCTCTAAAATGTCCTTGGTTGGTACTCCCCTGAGGGAGGCTGCTGAAGTGGCTGCAGCTCTGGTTGAATGTGGCCTAATGCCCTTAGGCACTGGCTTGGCATGGTGTAAGTAGCAGAAACGAATGCAGTGGCCTATCCACTTTGAAATAGTCTGCTTTGAGATAGCCTTTCCTTGTGATCCTGTAGCATATGCCACTAGTAACTGCTCTGTCTTTCTGAAAACTTTGGTTCTGTCCAAGTAAAATCTAAGCTGTCTGTGTATGTCCAACGAATGCAGAATTCACTCCCCCTTGTTCTGTGGATTTGGATAAAAAAGTGGCAGATGAACAGTTTGGTTAAGAGCCACAGTGGACACCACCTTAGGCATAAATGTTGGGTTTGTCCTCAGAGAGACCCTGTCTGGATAAAAAATGATAAAAGGTTCCACAGCCATGAGAGCCTGTAGCTCTGAAACTCGTCTTGCAGAAGTGATTGCTAGGACCAGAGCTGTTTTCCAAGATAAAAACTTTATATCAGCAGTAGCAGCTGGCTCAAAAGGAGGCAGGGTGAGTTTTTCCAAGACATAGTTGAGGTCCCATGCAGGCATTGGTGATCTCCTTGGAGGCCTTAAATTTTTGGCTCCTCTGAGGTACTGTTTTAATAAGAGATGAGAAAAGATTGGTGGCTCTGTATTGTAGTGAGCCGAAATGGCAGAGGCATGAATTTTAATAGATGAAAAAGATAGGCCTTTGTCCAGCATCTCAGTTAAGTATTGCAAAATCTGAGGAATATTTGGCACAGCTGTATCAGTTCCTTGTGCCTGGTTCCAAGCACAGAAACTCTTCCATGTGTCAGCATAAGATTTTCTAGTACTAGGCCTTCTGGCCTCCAAAATGACATCCATCACAGCTTTACTGAGAGGTGTGTTTTGTATGTTTACATTATCCGCCATGCTGCCAGGTTTAAAGTCCTGAGTTGGCTGTGCAGGATCTGATTGTTTTGCTGGGACAGCAGAGGAGGTATTTGAGGTAAGGTCCAAGCTGGGCATTGAGACAAGTTCTTTAGGATTGGAAACCAGTACTGGCGGGGCCAGTCTGGGGCAATCAGTATCATTTTTGGCTTCTCCTGTTTGGCCTTTAGGAGTACCTTGGGGAGGAGAGGCAGTGGGGGAAAGGCATATACTGACAGGGCGTCCACTTTCCATGCTTGTCTGTGATAAGTCCTTGTGCAGAATCTTTTTAGTTGGTAGTTGTGCGGGGAGGCAAATAGATCTATGTCCGGGCATCCCTATTTCCTTGTTATCATGCTGAAGACTTGTGGATCCAGCTGCCACTCATGGGGATCCATGAGGTTTCTGCTTAGTTCGTCTGCCAGAGTATTTTTCCTTCCTGGTAGGAATTGTGCCTGCAGATGTACTTGGTAAGTCAATGCTGTGTCCCACAAAGTCATGGCTAGTCTGCAAAGGGGGTAAGAATGTGTACCCCCCCCCCTGCTTGTTTATATACCACATGGCCATGGTGTTGTCTGTCTTTATCAGTAGTTATCCCGGATAAAGTAGGTCCTTGAAGGCTGTCAGGGCATTCTGAACAGCTAGCATCTCTTTTTGATTGATATGTAGATGCATTTGGGTTGAGGACCATGTGCCCTGAATGCATCTTCCTGCCATGTGGGCCCCCCAGGCATAATCTGATGCATCCGTTGTTAGTGTCTGCCTGACTGGGGGTAATGTGAATGGCTGTCCCTTGTTTTGGTGACAAGCCTTTGCCCACCATCGAAACTCCTGTTGTAGGCAGGGAATGAGAGTAATCACTGTTTCCAGGCTGTGGCAATGCTGAGTCCAAACACTTTAGGTACCATTGAAGTTTCCTCATATGCAGTCTTGCATATGGAATTAGTAGGATGCAGGATGCCATGAAGCCCAAAGCCTGCAGAATTTTTCTTGCAGATAACTGGGCCTTTGTTGCCAACATTTTGAAATAGGTAGTCAATTGCCTTTGTTTGTCTGGCGTGAGATAAGCCATCTGGGCAGTTGTATTTAAGCTTGCACCAAAGAATATTATCTCTTGAGGAGGTACTAGTTTTGATTTCTTTTCATTGACTGTGTACCCTAGGCACGTTAGAAGTCTTTTGACAAACGCCAGATGCTGTAGAAGAATGTCCTTGTTCCCTGCTTGAATTAGACAGTCGTCCAAGTAAGGATATATTTGTATTCCTCTGTCTGCAGAATGCAATTACTGGTCCAGGCACTTTTGTAAAGACCCTGGGCGCAGTAGATAAGCCAAAGGGCAGTGCAGAGAATTGGTAATGCATTGAGCCAGCCTTGAACCTGAGGTATCTTCTGCATAATTGTCTGATTGGGACATCCAGGTATGCCTCTTTTAGGTCTAGAGTCACCAGCCAAGCGTTCTTGCCCAGCATGGGCAGAAGCTGCTGCAAAGTCAACATCTTGAATTTTGGTATATCCAGGAATGTGTTCAGAATAGATAGGACCAGTACTGGTCTCCAGGCCTTATCCTTTCTGGGTACCAAAAACAGTCTTGAGTAAAATCCTTGCCCCTGATCTTGCTCTGGTACTTGTTGAATGGCCCCCATGGCCATAAGGGATGAGACTTGTTTTTGTGCCTCTGCCCATTGATTTTTTGGCAGATCTGGCCAGCCATTTGCCTTTGGCAGGGTATGGAAATGGAACTTGTACTCCTGTGACACGATATTTAGAACCCACTTGTCCTGGGTTATAATACGCCAGTTTTGAGAAAAAAGTGCTAATTTTCCCCCTAAGGGTGCTGCCAGGAGGTAAGTGCTTGATGCAAGCAGGGGGAAGTCATTGGGACTGTTTCCTGTATGGTTGTGATTTGTCTTCTCCAACTTTGGAGGTAGAAGCACCCCACTGCTTTGACCTGTAGGAACCTTGCACCTGGGTTCTGCCTCTAGGGTGTCTGGGTCTGCCCCTTTGAGGTCTGTCTGATGCAGGAAAAGACCAATTCTTTGTAGGCCAGTGTCTGCTAAACCTAGATGGCTGTACTTGTAAAAAATCTTTGACAGTTTGCCTAGATTTAGCTTTGTCCTCCATTTTCTTTAACACATCCACTGCCTTAACACCAAACAAAGTATCATGCTGTAAAGGTGCATCTAATAATTTAACTTTGACATGATCAGGCAGATTTTGTTCCTTTAACCAAGCATGCCTCCTAATTACAGAACCTGTAACTGCTGCCCTGCAGGAGGCCTCCAAAGAATCAAAACCACATTGCAAAGTATGCTTTCCAACTTATTCAGCTGCATGCAATAAATCCTGCATTTCCTTGTTTTCTGCACAGAGTTTAATAACATTTTCTGTTTAAGCAATGCCACGAATCCACTTTGCTGATATTTTAGCATATGAAACTGACAGTTTAAGGCCCTTATAGCCAAGGTAGCAGATGTGTAAACCTTTTTTCCCCATCTATCCAGTGCCCTAGAATCTCTGTCAGAGGGGGTAGGGTTTTTTGCAGTGGAAGCCTTAACTCCTTTGGGACCCTGAGACATAGTTTCTGGGTCTGCAGCAGGGTTTTTAAAAAGGAATTTATGAGAGTCAGGAACCCTGTAGTATCAGGCTTAACAGGAGCTGGAGGTAAGGCGTCAGGGGTAAGACTAGACTCCGAAAACACATCTACAATATCCAACACAGGTGGAATGGCTAGTGGCCTGTGTTGAGGTAGTAAACGGAAATCCCTGAGCCTCTTTTTAGATTCTGAAAAATCTTGACTCTCCCAGTGGAAATGCTCCCTCATGGTATTCAAGGTTTCCCCAAAAGAATAGTCCTCTGGAGGAGAAGCTGAAGGAATAGATTCTTCAGCATCAGAATCCTCATGGGGGGAAGAGAATATTCCTGATCAGAAGAGGAATCAGAAGAAATGGAAACCTAATCTGAAGATTCATAGTCAGCGTCTTGCCTAGGCCTCTTATCAGGAGGGGGATGGGAACCCCTGATCAAGGTAATTAAGTCTTCGGCCATTTTGAGCATCTGTTTTTTGGGCATAGAGGCCTGTCCACATGGCTCTTGAGCTTGTTTCTTTGCATTAGAAGGTGCTTTAGTCTTTGCCTTTGAAGCTGAGGTTGGTTTAATGTAAAGATGTTTAGGTCTGAATACACCCTCAGAAGCCCGTGCCTGCTCAGCTGCTCCGGACCCATCTGAAGGAAAAGTATCCGAGGCTCCAATACCTTGAGTTTCCAGCAGCATGGCCGACTCCACGTGGGAGTTGGTAGCGGCCTGTGACTCTAAAGTAGCGGGCGTCAGAGGCTGCGAAAGCACCTCACTGAGAACCGGCGAATGGCTTAGGAGAAGCTTTGTTGTCTGTTTTGGGCCTCTGTTGTCTATCTCTCTCCTTTTCTTTGTGTTTTTTGCGAACTCCGGTAGTCGGATGGCTATCTGACGACATTTCTGGATAATTAAACCGGCGTCCAAAATAGTTTAAAGCAAAATCATACAGACGCTTAATAGTGCATTGGTTAAATCTAGCACAAAACCAACAACCAGAAATGTGATCAGGGCCTAGGCAAGGAATACAGTAGGAATGAAAGTCTTTGAGGTATTTGCTTTCCACAAGAAATACACTTATTTACTTTCTCTGACATCGGTCTGGAGCAAGAAAAAAGTTTCCCCAACGGGGTACTTAGCTTTATTGAAGACTTCGGATCTGAAACTCGAACACGAAAATCTCAGGAGTTGGCCGACCGGCACTTGCGAACTGCTTCTGCTTCGGGCACTGCGCGGCAAGGAAGACTAAAGAAAATGGCGTTGGCAGCATCTTTTATACCCCTGACAACCTGACGTCAGGGAAGGGGCGACAGCGGCCGACGCAGGACCCAGGACTTTGGAATTCAGGCCGACTGAGGGCAACCTGCCAGCAGGATTACCCAAATGTAATGTCTGCAACAGTGAAACACGAAGAACATCTGAAGAGCTGTGGTGGTACCTGGCATATTTTTCAGGATATTGTTGCATTTGTGCTTACGCTGCAGGTACCTTCGCCCCCAAACTGCTTTTGGATTTACTGAGAATAGAGATATAGTCAATAGAAGTCAGGGGGCTGGAGGGAGGGTAACCAGGACTGCAACAGTGAATACACTCAAACATCTACATTTATGGTAAGTGTACACAACTGTACTATGTTCTTCGTGTTTCACTGCTGCGGTCATCACATTTGGGTAGATTCCCAAAGCTAAGGATGGGAGGAGGAATTCAGATAGCATTAGGACCAGCTATAAGGCCCTGCAAGACTGCAGTGGCAAAACCAGCTCTGGATTTAGAGAAAACTGGCAAATGGTAATGCTTGGTGAAAGTATGTACAGAACTCCAGGTAGCAGCTTCTAGGATGTCCCTGGTAGGGACACCTCTGAGAAAGGCTGTAGAGGTAGATTCAGCACTGGTTGAGTGTGGTCTTATCCCCTGTGTGATAGGTTTTCCATGGTGCTTATAGCAGAAATGAATACAATGGCCTATCCATTTAGAAATGGTTTGTTTTGAAATGGCCTTCCCCTCTGCCCCTGCAGGAAATGCCACCAGCAGCTGTTCAGATTTCCTTTGAGGTTTAGTCCTGTCCAAGTAAAATCTAAGTTGTCTGTGCACATCTAAGGAGTACAGTATCCGTTCCCCTTCGTTCTGTGGATTAGAAAAGAAGGTTGGCAAATGAATGGACTGATTAAGAGCCACACTGGATACTACCTTGGGCATGAAGAAGGGATTGGTCCTGAGGGACACCCTGTCCGCATGAAAGATGATGAAAGGCTCCACTGCCATAAGGGCCTGTAATTCAGACACCCTTCTTGCTGAAGAGATTGCTAAAAGGAAAGCAGTTTTCCAAGAAAGGAATTTTAACTCTGCACTTGCAGCTGGTTCAAAAGGAGGTAGAGTCAGTTTTCCCAATACAAAGTTAAGGTCCCATGCTGGAGTTGGGGCTCTCATGGGTGGTCTTAAGTTTTTGGCCCCTCTGAGGAACTGCTTGAGCAGTGGATGAGACAAGAGGGGTGATTCTGTGTTGTAATGAGCTGAAATGGCTGAAGCATGAATTTTGATGGAGGAAAAGGAAAGGCCCTTGTGAAGCATCTCAGTTAAGTATTGAAGAATCTGAGGTAAATTGGGCGCTGATGTGCCCATCCCTTGAGTTTGGTTCCAGGAACAGAATCTTTTCCATTTTTCAGCATAAGATTTTCTAGTACTAAGCCTTCTTGCCTCCAGAATGACATCCAACTCCTGTTTACTGAGGGATGGTAACGGAGAGATCAGGTAATTAGCCAGGCTGCCAGGTTCAGTGTTTAAAGCTGAGGATGCAGAATCCCGCCCTCCTGCTGCGACAGCAAAGTAGGGGTCTGAGGCAGGTGACATGGTGCCAGCAGTGACACACTGCGCAAGAGGGGGTACCAGTGTTGGCGTGGCCAGTATGGTGCAATCAGTATAGTCCTTGGTTTGTCCTGTTTGATGTTTAGTAGTACTCTGGAGAGGAGAGGCAGAGGAGGAAAGGCATAAACTGACAGATTTTTCCAGTTGAAGGACATGGCATCCACTTTCCAAGCTTGTTTGTGGGGAGTCCTTGTGCAGAATTTGTCCAATTGGTAATTCTGGGGGAATGAAACAGGTCTACATCTGGGCTCCCCCATTTGTTTATCAACATGCTGAAAGTCTTTGGTTCCAGTTTCGACTCATGTGGATCCAGGAGATTTTTGCTTAGTTCATCTGCCAGTGTATTTAGCTTTCCTGGCAGGAATTGAGCCTGTAGATGCACTTGGTAGCTCAAGGCTGTGTTCTACAGAACCATGGCTAGTCTGCAGAAGGGGTATGAATGGGTACCCCCCCTGCTTGTTTATGTACCCCATAACAGTGGTGTTGTCCGTCTTTACCATTAATTGTCCTGGAAGGATGTAGTCTTTGAAGGCTGTCAGAGCATTCTGTACAGCTAACATTTCTTTTTGATTGATATGCAGGTGCATTTGACTTGAGTTCCATTTGCCCTGAATGCACTTCCCTGCCAGGTGAGCCCCCCATGCATAGTCTGATGCGTCTATTAGGGTTTGGGCGGCAGGGGGTAGAGTGAATGATAGTCCCTTGTTTTGGTGGCAGACCTCTGCCCACCAAAGGAACTCTAACTGTAGGCAAGGTAAGACAGGAATCATTGCTTCTAGATCCTGAGAATGTTGACACCATAGGCTTTTTAGATACCAATGTAGTTTCCTCATATGCAGTCTTGCATATGTAATTAGGAGAATGCAGGAGGCCATGAACTCCAAGGCTTGCAGTATTTGCCTTGCAGATAGCAGGGTTTTTGTGGCCATTAGTTTGAAGTAAGCTGTCAAATGAATTTCTCTGGTGTGAGGAAAGCCATCTGGGAAGTTGTGTTCAAGCTTGCTCCCAGGAATACAATTTCTGACAGGGTACAAGATGTGATTTCTTTTCGTTTATGGTGGACCCCAGACAAGTTAGCACCTTTTGTACAAAAGCCAGATGATTCAAAAGTATGTCCTGGCTTTCTGCCTGAATTAAGACAGTAGTTCAGGTATGGGTATATCTGAATATTTCTTTGCCTGCAAAATACAATGACTGCAGCTAGGCACTTTGTGAATACCCTAGGTGCAGTAGATAAGCCAAAGGGCAGTGCAGAGAACTGATGGTTCATGTAGCCTGCTTTGAAGGATAGGTATCTTCAGCAAGATTCCCTGATTGGGATCTGCAGGCAGGCTTCCTTCAAATCCAGTGTTGCCAACCAGGCATCCTTGCCTAGCATAGGAAGCAACTGGTGAAGAGTTAGCATCTTGAATTTTGGGATCACCAAAAAGGTGTTTAGGATAGAAAGGTCCAGGATAGGACACCATGAGTTGTCTTTTCTGGGTACCAGGAAAAGTCTTAAGTAGAAACCTTAGTAGTTTCCTCATATTCAGCCTTGAATATGGAATTAGAAGAATGCAGGAGGCCATGAATCCCAAGGCTTGCAGTATTTGCCTTGCAGATAGCTGGGTTTTTGTGGCCACTTGTTTGAAGTAGGTTGTCAAATAAATCCGTTTCTCTGGCGTGAGGAAAGCCATCTGGGAAGTTGTATTCAAGCTTGCTCCTAGGAATATAGGGGTACCAGGTGGGATTTCTTTTCGTTTACGGTGTACCCCAGACATGTCAGTACCCTTTGAACAAAGGCCAGATGATTCAAAAGCATGTCCTGGCTTTCTGCCTGAATTAGACAATCGTCCAGGTATGGGTACATATGAATATTTCTTTGCCTGCAAAATGCAATGACTGGAGCTAGGCACTTTGTGAATACCCTGGGCGCAGTAGATAAGCCAAAGGGGAGTGCAGAGAACTGATAGTGCACGTCCTGTCCCAGAGACTAACCATACTCTGGAACAGACTACCTATCTATGTAAAACAGAGCTCCTCATTAGCACTCTTCAAGAAAAATCTTGATGATTGGATGGGAAATGGGAAATTCACCCTGGGGGTCACTTCTGTGGCTCTGCTCGACAGGGGCACAGGAAAATAATTTTCTTGGGTGGCGAAAGCCAGGGTACATTTTTTGGCTAGGCTTATATGGGCCCTAGGGCCAATAGCCTAGTACCTACCTATGAACCTATGTAGTCTGCTTTGAAGCGTAGGTATCTTCTGCAAGACTCCCTGATAGGGATGTGCAGATATGCTTCTTTTAAGTTTAGTGTTGCCAACCATGCATCTTTGCCTAGCATAGGAAGCAGCTGGTGAGGAGTCAGCATTTTGAATTTTGGAATCACCAGAAAGGTGTTTAGAGTAGAAAGGTCCAGGATAGGATGCCATGTATTGCCTTTTCTGGGTACCAGGAAAAGCCTCAAATAGAAACCTTGCCCAGTTTCCTCTTCTGGTACCAACTGAATAGCCCCCATGTTTAAGAGAGACAGTACTTGATTTTGGGCCTCTGCCCACTGATTTGGGGATAGATCTGGCCTGGGGATAGATCTGGCCACCTGCTTGGTGTTGGTAATGTGTGGAAGTGAAATCTGTATTCTTGGGACACTATATTTAAAACCCATTTGTCCTGGGTAATGTGTTCCCAGGTTTTGGCCTGCAGACCAATCTTCCCAACTGAATAGCATTCAGTTGGGAAGTGCTTGGAAGTTTTAAAAGCAAGTAATTGAGACAGTTTTCCATAGGGGGAGTCTTACTACTCCCAGATTTGGGTGTGGAAACCCCCCACTGCTTAGTCTTGTGTGTCCCTTGGGACTGAAACCTGGGGTTTCTGCTGTGTCTGGGTTTGGCTTGAGAAGACTTGGAAGGGGCTGGAAAGGACCAATTCTTAGAAGGCCAGTGCCTACTAAATCTAGGAGGCTGAACTTCTAAGAAATATTTAACAGTTTGCAAAGATTTAGCTTTATCTTCCATCTTTTTAAGAACTTCCTCAGCCTTGTTGCCAAACAGGCGGTCCTGATTTAAGGGAGCATCCAACAATTTAGCTTTAACATGATCGGGCAAAGATTGCTCCTTAAGCCAAGCATGTCTTCTGAGCACAGACCCAGTAATAGCAGCCCTGCAAGAGGCCTCTAATGAATCAAATCCACATTGCAAAGTATGTTTTCCAACCAGTTCATCAGAATGCATCAAATCCTGTAATTCTTTACTTTCAGCACAGTCAGGATTCAACATCATTTTCTGTTTAAGCAATCCAATAACATGTTGATACTTGAAACTGGCAGTTTAAAGCCCTAATGGCCAAGGTTGCAGAAGTGTAGACCTTCTTACCCCATCTATCCAGCGCCCTGGAGTCTCTATCAGAAGGGGTAGGATTTTTAGCAGTAGAAGCCTTAAATGCCCTTGGGTCCCTGTGAAACAGTCTCTGGATTCGCAACAGGATTTTTTAAAAAAGAACTTGTGTGAATCAGGACCCTTTAATATCCGTCAGGTTTTCTGGGAGCAGGAGACAAAGAATCAGGGGCCAAACTAGACTCTGAAAAGGCATAATCAACAATGTCTAGTACAGGAGGTATAGCTAAAGGCCTATGCTGAGGCAGGAGTAAGAAATCCCTAAGCCTCTTTTCTGAATCAGAAAAATCCTGGCTTTCCCAGTGGAAATGCTCCCTTAGCTGGGCCTCTACTAGTCTACAGACTGATAACCTAGTATTACCCATGAACACGGATAGTTAAAGGGCTGGGAGGCTGGTGTCATGGTTAAGGCGTTTACTTCACAAACACATGGTATAGTCTTGGATTCTCACAAAAGGGAAAATGGCTAGGCGTAAAATGGCCCACAAACTACGGTCCATTAATTTCTTCAGTAGTGCTCATTTGATTTGCGGTTCTCTGCCTGACTACTGCTGATCTCTGCATTTGCTTTTGAATTAAAGTTATTAATTTCTAGTTTATCCAAAAAAAGTTGCGGAAAAGGGCCTGAACAATCACTAATAAAAAAATAAACAGAACCCAGAAGGATCACAATAAAGCTGTCGGACAGTCAATGAAATGTTAAGTTATTTATTTTGAGTCTTCACTCCACGAATAAAACAAAGTATTCACTTCACTTTACCACAACAATGCTTAATCTACCTAATAGGTTTTCGTTTTCTGGTTTAGTTACTTCTATTTTTTATGTTTTCTTACACTGTATTTTGTTTTAAGTTTTTTGTTCTTTTTGGAGTTTTAAGAGGTCTTTGCTATGGTCAGTTAGAAAATAATTATTTTGCAGATAGTGAATAACATTTAGCTAATTAGTGGGAGGAGCTGAGAAATAGCATTCCTTATTTAACTACAGATATTTAGCAGCATCTTTATTTAGTTGTAGTGCCTGTCTGACTTGTTCTCTGCCTGACTATTGCTGATCTCTTTCTACATTTGATTTTGGATTGAAATTATTCATTTAATGTTTGGTTACTTCTATCCTCTTATCTTTTTCTGTGACCTCAGTGCTGTACATATGTTTATGAATTAGTTTAATAAGCTAAAGGATTTTTAAATATTTTGATATTTATCATATTAAGAGTGTTACACAATTTTAAGATGTAGACACTACTTTTAAAATTAATTCACAGCTTTTGTTAGCTCTATAAAATATGTAAGTATAGTTTAGCATGATAAATATACACACACGCACATATATATATGTGCATATATATATATATATATATATATATATATATATATATATATACACACACACACACACACACACACACACACACACACATATAATCTGTGTTTTATAACCTCGACATGCAAAAAGTACAGTTGTGTGCACTTACCGTAAATGTAGATGTTTGAGTGTATTCACTGCTGCAGTCATCACATTTGGGTTATCTGCTTACAGTAGCCTTCAGTCGGCCTGGTTAACAAAGTCTTGGGTCCTGCGTCGGTTGCTGTCTCCTCTTCCATGACGTCAAGTCGTCAGGGGTATAAAACATGCAGCCGACGCCATTACATCAGTTTTTCTTGCCCCAGATGTCAGGTACCCCCCCAATGGGAAGCAATTAAATATAGAAAAATACAAGGTTATACCTTCAACAAAAACAGCAAATACACCAAAAAGCTTTTAAGCATAGTAAAGGAGAGTAGAGGTAAAGCCAAAAGAAGACAGGGGGCTGGAGGGAGGGTAACCAGGACTGCAACAGTGAATACACTCGAACATCTACATTTATGGTAAATGTCCACAACTGTACTATGTTCTTTGTGTTTCACTGTTGCAGTCATCACATTTGGGTAGATTCCCAAAGCTAAGGATGGGAGGAGGAATTTAGATAGCATTAGGACCAGCTAAAAAGCCCTGCAAGACTGCAGTGGCAAAGCCAGCTCTGGATTTAGAGAAAATTGGCAGATGGTAATGCTTGGTGAAAGTATGTACAGAACTCCAGGTAGCAGCTTCTAGGATGTCCCTGGTAGGGACGCCTCGGAGAAAGGCTGTAGAGGTAGATGCAGTCCTGGTTGAGTGGGGTCTGATCCCCTGAAAGATAGATTTTCCATGGTGCTTATAGCAGAAATGAATGCAATGGCCTATCCATTTGGAAATGGTTTGCTTTGAAATAGCCTTCCTCTCTGCCCCTGCAGCAAATGCCACCAGCAGTTGTTCAGATTTCCTTTAAGGTTTAGTCCTGTCCAAGCAGAATCTAAGTTGTCTGTGCACATCTAAGGAGTGCAGTATCCATTCCCCTTTGTTCTGTGGATTAGGAAAGGTTAGCAAATGAATGGACTGATTAAAGGCCACACTGGATACCACCTTGGGCTTGAAGGAGGGATTGGTCCTGAGGGACACCCTGTCCGCATGAAAGATGATGAAATGCTCCACTGCCATAAGGGCCTGTAATTCAGATACCCTTCTTGCTGAAGTGAGCTGTTTTCCAAGAAAGGAATTTTAAGTCTGCAGTAGCAGCTGGCTCGAAAGGAGGAAGAGTGAATTTTTCTAATACAAAGTTAAGGTCCCAGGCTGGGCTTGGAGCTCTCCTGGGTGGTCATAAAATTACTGGCCCCTCTGAGGAACTGCTTGAGCAGTGGATGAGAGAAGAGGGGAGGTTCTGTATTATAATGAGATGAAATAGCTGAGGCCTGAATTTTGATGGAGGAGAAAGACAGGCCCTTGTGAAGCATCTCAGTTAAGTATTGCAAAATCTGAGGTAAATTGGGCACTGCTGTGCTCATCCCTTGAGGTCTGTCTAGGCACAGAATCTTTTCCATTTTTCAGCATAAGATTTTCTAGTACTAGGCCTCCTTGCCTCTAAAATGATATCCATCACTGGTTTACTGAGGGATGGTAAAGGAGAGATTAGGTAATTAGCCAGGCTGCTAGGTTCAGTGTTTGAAGCTGAGGGTGCAGAATCTGGTTCTCCTGCTGAGACAATAGGGTAGGAGTCTGAGGCAGGTGCCATGGGGCCAACAGTGACACACTGCGCAAGAGGGGGTACCAGTGTTGGCGTGGCCAGTCTGGTGCAATCAAAATCGTCCTTGGTTTGTCTTGTTTGATCTTTAGTAGTACTTTGGACAGCAGCGGAAGAGGAGGAAAGGCATAAACTGATAGGTTTTTCCAGCTGAAGGTCAGAGCATCTACTTTCAAAGCTTGTTTGTGGGGAGTCCTTGTGCAAATTTTGTCCAAATGATAGTTCTGGGGGGAGGCAAACAGGTCTATATATGGGCTCCCCCAATTGCTTGTCAACAAGTTGAAAATCCTTGGTTCCAGTTTCCACTCGTGTGGGTCCATGAGGTTTCTGCTTAGTTCGTCTGCAAGTGTATTTAGTTTTCCTGGCAGGAATTGAGCTTGTAGATGCACTTGGTAGCTCAGGGCTGTGTTCCACAATTCCATGGCTAGAGTGCAGAGGGGTTAAGAATGTGTACCCCCCTGCTTGTTTATGTACCACACAACAGTGGTGTTGTCAGTCTTTACCATTAAGGCTGTCAGAGCATTTTGTACAGCTAACATTTCTCTTTGATTGATATGCAGGTGCATTTGACTTGGGTTCCATTTGCCTTGAATGCACTTCCCTGCCAGGTGAGACCCCCATGCATAGTCTGCTGCATCTGTTAGGGTTTGGGTGGCAGGGGGTAGTGTGAATGGTAGTCCCTTGTTTTGGTGGCAGGCCTCTGCCCACCAAAGGAACTCTAGGCGTAAGCAAGGTACGATAGGAATCATTACTTCTAGATCCTGAGAATGTTGATACCATAGGCTTTTTAGATACCATTGTAGTTTCCTCATATGCAGTCTTGCATATGGAATTAGAAGAATGCAGGAGGCCATGAACCCCAAGGCTTGTAGTATTTGCCTTGCAGATAGAAGGGTTTTTGTGGCCACTTGTTTGAAGTAGGTTGTCAAATGTATTTGTTTCTCTGGCGTGAGGAAAGCCATCTGGGAAGTTGTATTCAAACTTGCTCCCAGGAAAATAATTTGTTGACAGGGTACCAGGTGTGTTTTCGTTTATGGTGTACCCCAGACAAGTTAGAACCCTGTGTACAAAGGCCAGATAATTCAAAAGTATGTCCTGGCTTTCTGCCTGAATTAGACAATCGTCCAGGTATGGGTATATTTGAATATTTCTTTGCCTGCAAAATGCAATGACTGGAGATAGGCACTTTGTGAATACCCTGGGCACAGTAGATAAGCCAAAGGGCAGTGCAGAGAAAATACTGTTGTGTACCTACCATAAATGCAGATGTTAGAGTGTATTCACTGTTGCAGTCCTTATAATTGGGTTATCCTGCTGGCAGGCTACCCGCAGTCGGCCTGAATTCCAAAGTCCTGGTCCGGCATCGGTTGCTGTCACCCCCTCCCTGACGTCAGTGCGCCGGGGTATAAAAGTTGCAGCCGACATAATTTTCTTCAGTTTTTCTTGCCCCAGATGTCAGGTGCCCCCAAAAGGGTAGACTAATTTATGCCAATAAACATGCATGCAGTAAAGTAAAACTCTACCTTCATCTACAAGCAAATACACCACATAGGTTGTATATAATAGAAAAGTACAGATTAGACCCAGCAAAGGAAAGGGGGATGGTGGGTGGATAACCTGAACTGCAACAGTGAATACACTCGAACATCTACATTTATGGTAGGTACACAACTGTACTATGTTCATCGTGTTTCACTGTTGCAATCATTACAATTGGGTTGAATCCCAAAGCTATGGTTGGGCAGCTGGGGCTAAATATGACTAGGAGAGGCTATGAGGCCCTGCAGAACTGCAGTGGCAAAGCCTGCTCTAGATTTAGAGTAGAGAGGTAAGTGATAGTGCTTTGTAAAAGTGTGCACTAAACTCCAAGTTGCAGCCTTTAAGATGTCTTTGGTTGGTACTCCTCTGAGGAAGGCTGCTGAAGTGGCTTCTGCTATGACTGAATGTGGCCTAATGCCCTTAGGCACTGATTTGCCATGCTGTGAATAGCAGAAACGAATGCAGTGCCCTATCCATTTTGAAATAGTCTGCTTTGAGATAGCCTTTCCTTGTGATCCTGCACAATATGCCACTAGAAGTTGTTCAGTTTTTCTGAAAGCTTTGGTTCTGTCCAAGTAGAAGCGTAGCTGCCTGTGAATGTCCAAAGAATGCAGAAGTCTCTCACCCTTATTCTGTGGGTTTGGATAAAAGGTAGGCAAATGAATTGTTTGATTCAGGGCCACACTGGACACTACCTTAGGCATAAATGTCGGGTTTGTCCTCAGAGAAACCCTGTCCTGATGGAAAATGATAAAGGGTTCCACCGCCATGAGTGCCTGTAACTCTGAGACTCGTCTTGCAGAGGTTATTGCTAGGAGCAAAGCTGTTTTCCAAGATAAGAATTTTATATCAGCTGTAGAGGCTGGTTCAAAAGGAGGCAGTGGGAGGTTTTCCAAGACATAATTTAGGTCCCATGCAGGTAATGGTGCTCTCCTTGGGGGTCTTAGGTTTTTGGCCCCTCTGAGGTACTGCCTTAGTAATGGATGAGAGAATAGAGGTGGTTCTGTATTGTAGTGAGCTGAAATGGCAGAGGCATGAATCTCAACTGAGGAAAAGAATAGGCCTTTGTCCAGCTTCTCAGTTAAGTATTGTAAAATCTGAGGAATATTTGGTACAATTGTGTCTATTCCTTGTGCCTGGTTCCAAGCACAGAATCTCTTCCATTTTTCTGCATAAGATATTCTGGTGCTAGGCCTCCTGGCCTCCAAAATAACATCCATCACTGCTTTAGACAGAGGCGTGTTTTGAATGGTTGCATTATCCGCCATGCTGCCAGGTTTAAGGTCCTGAGTTGGCTGTGCAGGATCCGACTGTTTTGCTGAGTCGATAAGTGAGGAATTTGAGGCAATGTCCAGGCTGGGCATTGAGACAAGCTCATTAGGATTGGGTACCAGTGCTGGCGGGGCCAGTCTGGGGCCATCGGTATCATTTTTGGCTTCTCTTGTCTGACCTTTAGGAGTACCTTGGGGAGGAGAGGCAGTGGGGGAAAGGCATATACTGTTAAGTTTTTCCAGCTGAAAGACAGAGCGCCCACTTTCCATGCTAGCTTGTCATAAGTCCTTGTGCAGAATTTTTGTAGTTGGCAGTTGTGAGGCGAGGCAAAGAGGTCTATGTCCTGGCATCCCCATTTCCTTATCATGCTGAAGACTTGTGGATCCAATTTCCACTAGTGGGGATCCATTAGGTTTCGGCTTAGTTCGTCTGCCAGAGAATTTATCCTTCCTGGCAGGTATTGTGCTTGCAGATGTACTTGGTAAGTCAATGCTGTGTCCCACAAAGTCATGGCTAGTCTGCAGAGGGGGTAGGAATGTGCGACTCCCTGCTTGTTTATGTACCACATGACTGTAGTATTGTCCGTCTTTATCAATAGTTGTCCAGGATGAAGTAAATCCTTCAAGGCTGTCAGGGCATTTTGAACAGCTAACATCTCTTTTTAGTTGATATGTAGATGCATTTGGCTTGCGGACCATGTGCCCTGAATACATCTTCCTGCCATATGGGCCCCCCAGGCATAATCTGATGCATCTGTTGTTAATGTCTGCCTGGCTGTGGGTAAAGTGAAAGGCTGTCCCTTGTTGTGGTGACAGGCCTCTGCCCACCATCGAAACTCCTGTTGCAGGCAGGGAATGAGGGTAATTATTGTTTCTAGGCTGTGGCAATGTTGAGTCCAAACACTTTTTAGATACCATTGTAGTTTCCTTATATGCAGTCTTGCATATGGAATTAGTAGTATGCAGGATGCCATGAAGCCCAAAGCCTGCAGAATTTTTCTTGCAGATAACATTTTGAAATAAGTAGTCAGTTGTCTTTGTTTGTCTGGCGTGAGATAAGCCATCTGGGCAGTTGTATTTAAGCTTGCACCCAGGAATATTATTCTCTTGTGAGGGTACTAGTTTTGATTTCTTTTCGTTTACTGTGTACCCTAGGCATGATAGTAATCTTTTTACAAACGCCAGATGCTGTAGTAGAATGTCTTTGTTCTCCGCTTGAATACGGCAATCGTCCCAGTAAGGATAAATTTGTATTCCTCTTTGTCTGCAAAATGCAATTACTGGTGCCAGGCACTTTGTGAAGACCCTGGGCACAGTAGATAAGCCAAAGGGCAGTGCAGAGAATTGGTAGTGCATTGAGCCAGCTTTGAATCTGAGGTATCTTCTGCATGTTTGTCTGATTGGAACATGCAGGTATGCCTCTTTTAGGTCTAAAGTCACAAGCCATGCCTTCTTGCCCAGCATGGGCAAAAGCTGCTGCAGAGTCAACATCTTGAATTTTGGTATATCCAGATACGTGTTTAGAATAGATAGGTCCAGTACTGGTCTCCAGGCTTTGTCCTTTCTGGGCACCAAGAAGAGTCTTGAGTAAAATCCTTGTCCCTGCTCTTGCTGTGGCACTCGCTGAATGGGCCTCATGTCCATGAGGGCTGAAACTTGTTTTTGAGCCTCTGACCATTGGTTGTGTGGCAGGTCTGGCACTCAGTTTGCCCTTGGCAGGGTGTGAACATGGAACCTGTAGCCTTGAGAAACTATATTCAGGACCCATTTGTCCTGGGTGATAATGTGCCAATTTTGTGAAAAAAAGTGCTAGTTTTCCCCCCTAAAGGGGCTGCCAAAAGGTAAGTGATCGGTGCTGGCAGGGGAAAGTCATTGAGACTGTTTCCTGTATGGCTGTGATTTATCTTCTCCACTTTTGGAGTTAGAAGCACCCCATTGTTTAGACCTGTATGAGCCCTGGGGCTGGGATCTGCCTCTGGGCCGTCTGTATCTGCCTCTTTGTGGCCTGTCTGACACTGGAAAGGACCAATTCTTTGCAGGCCAGTTCCTGCTAAATCTGGGAGGTTGTACTTGTAAGAAATCTTTGACTGTTTGCATAGATTTAGCTTTGTCCTCCATTTTCTTCAACACCTCTTCTGCTTTAACACCAAACAAGGTATCATGCTGTAATGGAATATCTAATAATTTTGCTTTAACATGATCGGGCAGATTCTGTTCCTTTAACCAAGCATGCCTCCTAATGACAGAACCCATAACAGCGGCCCTGCAGGAGGCCTCCAGAGAATCAAAGCCACATTGCAAAGTATGCTTTCCCACTTGTTCAGCTGCATGCAATAAATCCTGCATTTCTTTATTTTCTGCACATTCTGAATGTCAACATTTTCTGTTTAAGCAGTGACATAAGATATTGCTGATATTTAAGCATATAAAACTGACAATTTAAGGCCCTTACAGCCAAAGTAGCAGAAGTGTAAATCTTTTCCCCCATCATTCCAGGGCTCTTGAATCTCTATCAGAGGGAATATGTTTTTTTGAAGTGGACGCCTTGACCTCCTTGGGACCCTGAAAAATAGTTTCTGGGTCAGCAGCAGGGTTTATAAAGAAATTTATGTGAATCAGGAACCCTGTAGTATCTGTCTGGCTTAACAGGAGCTGGTGGTAAAGAGTCAGGAGTGAGACTGGACTCTATAAATACATCTTCAATGTCTAACTAAAACAGGAGGAATAGCAAGGGGCCTGTGCTGAGGTAGTAAAAGAAAATCTGAGCCTTTTCTTAGATTCTGAGTAATCTTGGCTTTCCCAATGAAAATGCTCCCTCATAGTATGCAGGGTCTCCCCAAAGGAATAATCTTCAGGAGGAGAGGCTGAAGGGATAGATTCTTCAGCATAAGAATCCTCATAAAGAGGAAGAGAGTATCCCTGTTCAGAAGAGGAATCAGAGGAAATGGAAACTTGATCTGAAGTTTCATATTCTGTCTCTTGCCTAGGTCTCTTATCAGGAGGGGGATGGGAACCCCTGATCAAAGTAATTAGGTATTCGGTCATTTTAAGCATCTGTTTTTTAGGCATGGAGGCCAGTCCTGGTGAATACTGTACTTGTTTCTTTGTCTTTAGAGGTGCTTTAGTCTTTGCCTTTGAAGCTGAAGTTATTTTTACATATAACTGTGTAGGCTTGAAAACACCCTCAGAAGCCGATGCCTGCTCAGCGGCTCTGGACCCATCTGAGGGAATAGTTTCCGAGGATCCAATACCTTGAGTTTCCAGCGGCCTAGTTGACTCCATGTGGGAGTCGGAAGCAGCCTGTAGCTCTGAGGCAGCAGGTGTCAGGGTCTGCGAAAGCGCCTCACTGAGAACCAGCAACTGGCCTAGCTGAAACCTAGTCTGTTTTGGACCTCGGATGCCTGTCCTTTTCTTTGCGCTTTTTATAAATTCCGTAGTCGGCTGTTCCGACAGCATTATATAATTAAATTTTCTGCCAAAATAATGAAATGCAAAATCGTTCCGACGCTTAATAGTGCGTTGGTTAAATCTAGCACAAAACTTACAACTAGCAACGTGGTGGTCAGGGCCTAGGCAAGGAATACAGTAAGAATGAAAACCCTTATGAGGTATTTGCTTCCCACAAGAAATACAATTATTAACTTTTTCTGACATCGGTCTAGAGCAAGAAAAAAAGTTTCCCCAATGGGGTACTTAGCTTTAATGAAGACTTCGGATCTGAAATTCAAACTTGAAAATCTCAGGAATCGGCCGACTGGCACTTGCGAACTGCTTTTGCTTCGGGTACTGCGCTGCAAGAAAGACTGGAGAAAATGGCGTCAGCTGCATCTTTTATACCCATGGTGCACTGACGTCAGGGAGGAGGCGACAGCAACCGACGCCGGGCCAGGACTTTGGAATTCAGGCCAACTGCGAGTAGCCTGCCAGCAGAATAACCCAATTGTAATGGCTGCAACAGTGAAACACGATGGAACATCTGATAGTACGTGTAGCCTGCTTTGAAGCATAGGTATCTTCTGCAAGATTCCCCGATTAGGATGTGCAGGTATGCTTCCTTTAAATCTAGTGTTGCAAACCAGGCATCTTTGCCTAGCATAGGGAGCAAGTGGTGAAGAGTCCGCATCTTGAATTTTGGAATCACCAAAAAGGTGTTTAGAGTAGACAGGTCCAGGACAGAACGCCATGAATTGTCTTTTCTGGGTACCAGGAAAAGTCTCGAGTAGAAACCTTGTCCCTTTTCCTCTTCTGGTACCAACTGAATAGCCCCCATGCTTAAGAGAGAAAGTACTTACTTTTGGGCCTCTGCCCACTGATTTGGCGGTAGATCTGGCCATCCACTTGATGTTGGTAATGTCTGGAAGTGAAGTCTGTATCCCTTGGACACTACATTTAAAACCCATTTGTCTTGGGTAATGAGTTCCCAGTTCTTTGCATGAAGAGCAATCTTCCCCCCAAAGGGGCAGTCAGTTGAGAAGTGCTTGGAAGTTTTTAAAAGAAGTCATTGAGACAGTTTACCATATGGGGGGAGTTTTATTACTCCCAGATTTGGAAGTGGAGACCCCCGCTGCTTAGTCCTGTGCGTACCCTGGGACTGAAGCCTGGGAGCTCTGCTGGATCTGGGTTTGGACTGAGAAGGTCTGGAAGAGGCAGGAAGGAACCAACTTTTGGAAGGCCAATGCATACTAAACCTTGGAGATTGTACTTGTAAAAAAATCTTTAACAGTTTGCATAGATTTAGTATTTTCCTCCATCTTTTTAAGAACTTCTTCTGCCTTGTTGCCAAACAGGCGGCCCTGGTTTAAGGGAGCATCCAGTAATTTCACTTTAACATGATCTGGCAAGGATTGCTCCTTAATCCAAGCATGCCTTCTAAGTACAGATCCAGTTACAGCAGCCCTACAAGATGCCTCTAGTGAATCAAAACCACATTGCAAAGTATGTTTCCAACTTGTTTAGCTGAATGCAGTAAATCCTGTAAATCCTTATTTTTAGCACAATCAGGAATCAACATAATTTTCTGTTAAACAATCCAACAATATGCTGCTGATACTTTAACATATGAAACTGTCAGTTTAAGGCCCTAATGGCCAAAGTTGCAGAAGTGTATACCTTCTTACCCCATCTATCCAGTGCCCTGGAGTCTCAATCAGAGGGGGTAGAATTTTTGGCAGTAGTATTTAATGCCATTGAGTCCCTGTGAAATGGTCTCAGGATCCGCAGAAGGATTTTTAAAAAGGAACTTGTGAGAGGCAGGGACCCTGTAATATCCATCAGGTTTTCTGGGAGCAGGAGGTAAAGAGTCAGGGGCCAAGCTAGATTCCGAAAAGGCATCATCAACAATGTCTAGTACAGGAGGTATGGCTAAAGGCCTATGCTGGGGCAGGAGTAAGAAATCCCTAAGCCTCTTTTTAGAATCAGAGAAATCATGACTTTCCCAATGAAAATGCTCCCTGAGAGTATGCAAGGTTTTACCAAAAGAGAAATCCTCTGGGGAGGAAGCAGAGGGAATAGAGTCCACAGCATCAGAATCCTCATAGGTAGACAAGGGTAAGTCCTGGTCATCAGAGGAAACAGAAAATTCAGAATCCTGGTCAGAAGTATCATAAGCAAACTCAGTCCTAGGTCTCTTAGAGGGGGAAGGCTGGCTTCCCCTGATTAAAGTAATAAGGTCTTCAGCCATTCTTATCATTTGTTTTTTAGGCATAGAGGTCTGATCCTGAGGTCTGGGCGTCAGTTTTCTAGGTATGGTTCAAGTTTTAGGCGGCCTGTCTCTGTCTTTATCTTTGCATTTTTTAAGAATGTCAGTAGTCGGTTGGCTTACCGAAGACATATCAGGATAACTGAACCGAGCACCAAAATATTTAGAAGTGAAAATATAACAATGACGGATAGTTCGTGGTTTAAATAAGGCACAAAACCGACAGTGAGGTACGTCATGGTCAGGGCCTAGGCAAGGAATACAGTACGAATGAAAATCTTTGTGAGGTATTTGCTTTCCACAAGAAATGCAATTATTTACTTTTACTGACATCGGTTTAGAGCAAGAAAAAGTTTCCCCAACGGGGTATTTAGCTTTTAGTTTAAGGCTTCAGTTCTGAAACTCGAAAATGAAAATTTCAGGAGTCGGCCGACCGGCACTTGCGAACTGCTTCTGCTTCGGGCACCGCACGGCAAGAAAGACTGATGTAATGGCGTCGGCTGCATGTTTTATACCCCTGATGACCTGACGTCATGGAACAGACAGCAACCAACGCAGGACCCAAGACCGACTGACAGCTACTGCAAGCAGATAACCCAAATGTGATGACTGCAACAGTGAAACACAAAGAACATCATCAAGATGAAAATACCTAAGGTCTGAAATGTCAACAGAGAACAAAAATAACAACTGCAGTCACTGAGGCGACAGTCAGGCATGAATGGCGAACTGTGCAGGGCTGGAGTGGATTCTCACAAATATCCAAGCAGATGGTAAGAATAAAATAAGAAGTTATGTTCCTACCATAACGTTCCATGTTAGTTGTCTTCTCTCGCCTTCTTTCTTGCTTGATGGGTTCGGAGCCGATCCCTCGGCTCCGACTCGGCACTTGCTTTAGCTCGAGAACTCCTTTTACCAGCTCGAGGCAGCCCCATATCCCATGATGCAAGGCAGGAAGTACCCAGATCTCGTTTGTTGACAAAAGGGCAATAACACCAAGCATAAAAATACTTCCCAAAGGAAGAAGGAACTTACAGATGGAAAAGGACCAGGTTAGAATGGTCTTTAGCATAATAGTTTCTTGTACAAGGTCTGTCCAGGCCAGGGGGAAGGAGGGAGGGTCGAGAAAGAAGGCGAGAAGACAACTAACATGGAGCGTTATGGTAGGAACATAACTTCTTAATGTTAAGTTGTCAATCTCGCCTTCATTCTTGCTTGATGGGACCGCGTCCCTAGCACCTCTATCCTGGGTGGCTCAATGGAACAAACTCTTGAGGACTGTAGAGCCAAAACTGGCTCTGTCCCTGGAGGCCAAGTCCAATTTGTAATGGGAAACAAAAGTGTGAGGAGTGGCCCAAGTGGCTGCTGCACAAATAGTGTCCAAAGGCAGTCTAGCTTGAAAAGCTGCAGAAGTAGCTAAACTCCTAGTTGAATGTGCTTTAGGTTTTGAGCACAGCTGTTTTCCCCTGATCGTATAAATTTCAGTGATGACCAAAGAAAGCCATCTGGACAAAGTCACTTTAGAAACAGGAAGGCCTTTTTTATTATCCGCATAGGAAACAAAAAGTTGATCAGATTTCCTAAATTTTTTTGTTCTGTCCAAATAATATCTAAGCTGACGGTGGACGTCAAGATAATGTAGCTTTTGTTCAGCTCTATCTGAATAGTTAGGAAAAAATACAGGAGATCAATGGATTGATTCAGATTGTTTTTTGAAGCGACCTTAGGTAAAAACGATGGATTAGTTCTCAAAGATACTCTGTCTTTGTGAAAAACCAAATAGGGGGGTCGAACCGAAAGAGCATGAAGTTCAGACACCCTCCTGGCAGATGTAATAGCCACTAGGAATAAAGTTTTCCAAGAAAGATATTTCAGGGAACAAGAGACAGCTGGCTCGAAGGGGAAGAATCAAGGATGTCAGCACTAAATTTAGATCCCACTGAGGAGGAGGATTCCTGATTGGAGGCTTTAGTAGGAAAATTCCTTTCAAGAAGGCCCTGCAGAGCCTATGGGACATAATATTATGATCTGCTATCCCAACATGAAAATTAGAAATAGCAGCCAATTGAACTCTGACTGTGGAAGAAGAGGAGCCTGCATGAAAAATCTCTGCTAAGAAGTCTAGAACTGCCTGAACAGGGGCAGTAAAAGGATCAATATTTTGGGCCTTTGCCCAATAAGAGAAACGTTTCCATTTGCTCGTATAAATCCTCCTGGTAGAGGATTTTAGTGAAGCTACTATGATATCTCTAACAGGGTTAGAGATCAAAGGAAGCCTGGCTAGGGAAGGAAGTGGAGCAACCATGCTGTGAGGTTGAGAGGGGATTGACCGGTGCAGCTGACCGGATTGGTGAATCAGTAGATCTGGCACTGGGTCCAGATGCCACGGCTGCACCAACAGATGATGATGGAGGAACGGAACCAAACTTGTCGAGGCCAGTAAGGGGCAATGAGAATCAATTTGGCTCTCAAAGCGGTAGCTTTCTGGATCACCTGAGGGATCAGAGGAAATGGAGGAAGGCATAAAGAAGTCCCTGGGGCCAATCCTGGGTCAGAGCGTCTCTGGGGATGGCCTGATAGAGGAAGAGGCTGAAGAAGTCTGGACATTTGCTGTTTTGGGGAGTAGCAAAAGATCGCAACATGGACGACCCCATTCCAGAAAAATCTCTTCCGCAACGGATTGTTTGAGAGACCACTCGTGAGGCATGAGAATAGCTCTGCTCAATCTGTCCGCTAGAATGTTGGTTTTCCCAGGGATATGCGTTGCTACCAGAAACCGATGAGAGGAGATCGCCCATTGCCATAGTCTGAGCGCTTCTCGACACAAGGGGTAGGACTTGGTTCCGCCCTGTTTGTTGATATACCACACTACAGACATGTTGTCTGTGTGGACTGCAATTGTCCCTACGGGAAGAAAGTCGTTGAGGGCTTGCAGCGTCAAAAGCACTGCTCTCATCTCCAGGACATTTATGTGCAGATGGTACTCGAGCGGTTGCCACGTCCCATGAACCATCCTGCCCTGATAATGACCCCCACCCGATCAGGGAGGCATCCGTGGTGACAGTGGCTATCGGGGGGGGGTACAAAGCACCTGCCTTGGTGAACCTGAGACGATGTGATCCACCAAGCAAGATGTTCTTTGCATGTCTGTGTCACCAGAATGTGGTGGCGATAGGAGTTGCTGGTATGACCACTGAGTGAACAGCATCCACTGAAGGAGGCGCATGTAGAATCGAGCCAGGGAAGAAGAGTAATGGCCGCAGCCATGAGACCTAATACCTTTAGAACCATTCTGGCCTGTACTTTCTTGCTGGCCAGAATGATCCTGACATGAGTCTGAATGTCTGAAACTCTTTGTTCTGTAAGGGTAGCTGACATCGAACAGTGTCTAAGTTTGCCTATGAAGGTAATAGACTGGCAGGGCGATAAGGATGACTTTTGAAGTTGATCGAGATGCCTAAATGAGAACAAAGGTCTATTGTGTAATCCCTGGCTTGTATAAGCTGATGCCTGGTGGTGGCTGATAGGAGCCAGTCGTCGAGATCACGGAAACACCTGGAATCCTTGGCGTCTCAGGTGAGCCGTAACCACTGCCATGCATTTGGTGAACACTCTGGGGGCTGTGGTGAGACCAAAGGGCAGGGCTCTGAACTGGAAATGACTGGACCCCAGCAAAGCGGAGAAATCACCTGGAGCGTCTGTGAATTTTGATGTGATAGTACGCATCCTGAAGATCTATTGAGCACATCCAGTTGTCCTTCTGTAAGAAGGGCAGAATTGACTGAAGAGTGACCATTCGGAATCTTGTCTTCCTGACAGACTTGTTGAGTCTGCTGAGATCCAATATTGGCCTCCAGTCTCCCGTCTTTTGGGGACCAAAAAGAACCTTGAGTAGATTCCGGGCTCTGAATGGTCTAGCGTAACTGGCTGAATGGCTCTTTTTTGCAGTAGTTTTGCGATTTCTAACTCTGCAATGTCCCTTAGACCGGGTGGTACATCTGGAAGGGAACTTGAGGGAAGGGGACTTTCCTCGAAAGGAATTATGTAACCCTTGGATATGATCGACTGTACCCATCTGTCTTGAGTGAGGGAATGCCAGGCTTCTGGGTACAGTGATAGTCTTCCCGACTGCCTCCAAGGAGGGACAGCCGGGCAACACCTCAGGGATGCTGAAAGGGCTGCTCAGGAAGAGACTCCCTGTTGCCCTGGTTCTTGGACCCCTCTGCCTCTAGATGGCGTCTGTTGTTGTTACCCCTCTGCCTCTAGGGGTAAACTGACCACGTGAATCGGCGTGACTCCTTGGGATTCTGGAACCACATCTTCCCACCCTTCTGTCCTTTGGGATAAGGCCTAGAAGGGGTGGAAAAACGGACTCCAACAGCAGAAAGAGTCTTGCCGTCCTGCTCACACCTGGTCAAAGTTTCCTTCACCTGAGGGCCAAACAAAGCTGACCCATCAAAGGGAGAATTTGTGAAGGACGCCTTAAAGGGATCCATAAAATCACATAGCCGCATCCAGGCTTGGCGTCTAAGAGCCACACCTGTGCCTGCGGCTCTACTCGCTCCATCAGCAGCATAAGATATTAGCCGCATGGAGGAGTTAGCAATGGAATTAAGGGTTCCTAGCTGCGAAGCAATCTTTTCTTGGGCCCCTGCAGCTGTAGGATCCTGAACTACCTCTCCCAGCTCCTTCAGGATATCTCTCTGGAGTCTGGTGAAGTGACAAAGATAATTCAGCGAGCATAGCAAAGGTCGCTGAGGAAAACATCCGCTTGCATACCTATCCATGGTCCTAGAGTCCTTATTAGGAGGATGGACGGGCACAGAAGGATCTGCAAGTTCCTTTTGGTGGCCGCAGCCACCACCATGGCATCAGCGGGACACCCTTGGTAAGGAATAGTTTGTCACTAGGGGCAGTTATAAATTTAGAAGGCCTCCTAGGGACTGGCTCTACAGAGTCAGGAGCTGTCCACGCCTTCGAGCAATAACCTGCATCAAGGGGTCGAAGGCGGGGACACCCAGGAGGTGGAGGGCCGAGATCCAAACGCCTCTAGGTATACTGACTCATCCTCAGAGGGATTGTTGGTGGGCCAGTTTCCCTCTGTTTCAGAAGTTCTAGGATGTCTGAGAAGGAGACATCCTCAGAGGGGATCTAGGGATCCCTCTGACTCATCAAAGTCAGTATCCAAGTGACAGACTCGGGAGTCTACATGCTTCCTCTTACAAGTCCTCTTCCTAGGAGGATCTCCAGAAACATCAGGAGAATCCTCGGAAGAGGGGAAATTCCCAATGGGAAACCTGAGGCGGAGGATCTCTGGGTCCTGTAGCAAGAGTAGTGGCAGAGATGTCAACAGGTACAATAGAGGGAGGAGCTACGGGAAGAGACTGCTGACTGATACTAGTGGCCAGTACACTCTTCATCACCTCGAATGCTCCCCTCCCAGGCAGATCCGAGAGGCCCGCTCCAAGAGCTAGGAACTCCAGGGGCCACCGAAGGAAGCCTCGAGGCAGATGTCGGAGCCGAGCTCACCAAGGCCGAGGCTCCAAGGGAAGAGCGGGCCCGGACAAGGGTCCGATGCCACTCACCCCTCGGAGGAGACCATGGAAGCCCGACCACGAATCCCTCTAAGGAAGAGGAGATAAGAGTAGGGGCTGAAGGAACAGAAGGGGTATCCGTCCTCCAGCCGTAGCAGTAACCAACCGAAGACTCCAACTCCAAGCTCTGGGGTAGAGTTGAAGGAGGAACTGTAACGGGTGTGGACCAACAGTCGTCTGCTGAGACGGACTGTGTAGCATTTGGGCCAGTACCTGTGACTTGAGTAATCTACTGACCACTCTCGAGGTCATGATCTGACAACCTGGATGACCTTGAAGATCGGCTCCGATGGCTCCGCCCGATAGAAGAGGCGAGGCCGAAAGTATCGGCTCCAAGGAAGGAGACCTCGACCTCTTCCTGGAATGGGCCATCGGAGCCGATACTACAGATCCTGTCGGCACCGACTTCGGAGCCGACAGAGCGCTCGATGTATCGGCTCCAGCGAGCCGATACAGCCACCAGTAACGGTGTCGGAGCCGATCGGGCCGACACGATGCCTGAGCCACATGGGTGTCGGAGCCGATCGAGCCGACACCGATGCCCGTACACGGGTGTCGGAGCGGTTGGAACCGACCCCACAGTGGTCAGCAGATTCGGCACCGATAGCCATCGGAGCCGAAAGCTTAGGATCAGAATCGGCTCCAGCCGATCTCGACTCTATACGAGTCGGAGCCGAGGCCACAGGCTTAGAAACAGAAGCCTGGGTCTTGGCAGATTTAGTTGATTTTGTGGGGCCGACTTAGCCGGAGAGCCCTCCGACAAGAAGACCCCTGAGAATCAACTTATTCTTCTCTCCTGCAGGACTCTCTGGCTGAAGGAGTGACAAATAGCACAGGAGTCCTGCAGGTGAAGAGGGCCTAAACAGTACAGGCAAGAAGTGTGAGCGTCTGTCAGAGACATCTTCTGATAGCACGGGTCACACTTCTTAAAACCTGAAACCTCTCTTTAGACATGGTGTCTAACAAAACACACACACACCAGTCCAATTAAATAAAATAATACCAAAAAGGTATTTAGTAAAAATACCAACACACACACCCTAACAGGGGTGGGACAGGGAATTAACTGACTAAAAAAAAAATTAAAAGAGACAGGGATTTCTGTCAGAAAAGTTAAATTTAAAGTTAAACTATCAAAAACAAAAAGTTTTTAACTAAAAGGGGCTTAAAAGTCACAAATGTGAATTACTTACCAGGAGCTGGTAAAGAGAAGACCTCCCAAACCAGATCTGGGTACTTCCTGCCTTGCATCATGGGATATGGGGCTGCCTCGAGCTGGTAAAAGGAGTTCTCGAGCTAAAGCAAGTGCCGAAGCTCCGAACCCATCAAGCAAGAATGAAGGCGAGATTGACAACTTAACATCGTATTGTTACTTAAATCATTTAGTCAAATTTCTTCATGTTTATACTGGAATGTTTTTTATGTGGAAATAAATACATGGAATGTTGTTACTCCCTTTAAAATATCTAAGTTTAGTAAAATGACTTCTTCAGTTTATTGGAGCTGTAGTATTGATGTAAAAGCTGGTTGGACACACGTTTATGGACTGTGGAAAAAGTAAATATATATATATATATATATTGGGAAGAGATAAGTATGTTCTTTAAGGGATTATGGTCTGATAATTGTTCTTTAACTAGATCAATAATACTAATGAATGTTCCACTTCCTCTATCTGTAAAAGCCAAACAACAAAAATATTTTCGAGTCTTTTGGCAGTTGCTAGGAAAGTTATTATAAAAAAAGTGGAAATCAAACTCAGTTCCTACATTCAAAGAACTTTAACAGCAACACTATGTTAAACTGAAAAAGAACCGATGAGATTACGATCTATAAATCATACTAAGACTTTTAGTGGCTGGGATAGCCTTGAAATGTCACTTTTGAAATACCAAGACTCTGAATCAAGGTAATCTTATACAATTAACACATTAAACATACTCCTAATGTTGTGTAACAGTATGTGATGTTGAATTTCTTCATTTCTGTGTACATAGTGTAAATATGTTAAATTAATACAAAATGTCTTAAAAAGACACATATTTTCAACTTCCCATACAGAATACGTCTGACATTTCAGAGTGATAGTTTGGGGCTCACTATCAGGCAGGTGTCAGGACATGCCTCTCAAGTTTCAATAATTTGCGTGCCACAGCTGTACCGGTCATTCTAAAATGGATAAAAGGAGGAAATGTTGGATGAACTTCAACGGTACATACAGAGTTTTTTCTGAGCGGTGGCTTAAACATTAACCTCGGCCGAGACAGACCTCCTAAAATGGGTGGGGTTGGCATATTGGTTAAGGTCTTCACTGCAGAGATACAAGGTACAGGGTTTGAGGTTGACCTCTGGTTATTAGCTAGGCCTGTAACAGTCTGCAGACTGACAGCCTAGTATTTGCCTATGCATACAATGGCCAGTTTACCCAGACTGATGAATCTTCAATTAAGGCTAATATCAGAAGGATGCCAAACATCCTCTAGTAATGGTTACATTAAGGGTGTAAGGACACTATAGCAGATGGATACTATAAACTCTGTGTGTATATATATATATATATATATATATATATATATATATATATATATATATATATATATATACCTCCTGTACAGCAAACTGCCAAGGATTTAGTCAGTAAAGTTTTAGATATTCTCTTCCCACTGGAAGCAAAAATTTGGATCCTGGCAGAATATGTAGTCTAATCTAAAAAGTTATCCTTCCTAAAAGTATGAGTGCTATGTTTGTCACTCATGCAGGCAGTATGTGTCAAGTCGTTTAGAAGAAATATGGAAGTTAACAGCCAAGATACCATAAGGGTGGGGGTCCCTATCAGTTGATCGCGTTTTCAGAAACTCAAACACCATATAGTAGAGACCATATGATCGAGTTTTTGAAAACTCAAAGCTTTTAAATAGAGATCACGGTACACTGTAGTGCAATCTTGGAGTTGGTATATATAATTTGCAGGGAGTGCAGGGGGGCTTGCCCCCCTGAAAAAAACATAAAAAGGTAGATTTTTGTGGGGGGGTATATATAATTTTCAGGGAGTGCAGGGGGGCTTGCCCCCCTGAAAAAACATAAAAAAAGGTAGATTTTTGTGGGGGTATATATAATTTTCAGGGAGTGCAGGGGGGCTTGCCCCCCCTGAAAAAACATAAAAAAGGTAGATTTTTGTGTGGGGGGTTGATGTTCAAGTATTTGGAAACTCTATCATATGGTCTCATGATATTTTTTTGAGTTTCCGAAAAGTTGATCATCTGACATAGACCCAAGGGTGGGATGGAATGTAGCAATTACTCCCATATAAAGACTTTAGCTCTCTTATGAGACTGTGTGTGTGATATACTGCATTTAAGTGGAGAGGCCTTAGAGTAACCAGTTTATCATCTCTGTGGTACTTTGGATTAGTTAACACTCTCCCTCCCTCCCTCCCTCTTGCTGAATGCAGCCTGCATGGGAAGGGGCACTGTAGCCCTTTTTCTTGATTTGTTTAACATCATTGGTGTTTGGCAGTATTTTCCAAGTAATGGGCCAAGGGATGTACAGTAGTTTTGGTTTTGTGTGTTTCCAACTATCACAGTTTGTAGAGCTGCTTGACCATGCTCATTGTTTTGTGTGCATTGTAAATGCATTGTAATATTGTTTGCACCAGTCAGAAGTGATTATATATGTATATATGCACACACACACATATAAATATGTATCTCATACCTATTATATAACACACGTACAATGAAAACAGGTAGAGTCTTACAAACAATGAAAAATAAAAGGCAGCTGTTGCAAGACAAAAGCGACGCTTGGTAGGTGGTAAATCCTTTATAAGCAGAAAACTCCAAATCCAGAAAAATACAGACAATATTCATCCAAGATAAAACAGTGCAAGCAAACACAGCAGTATTGAGCGCTTTCGTCTGGTAGATTGTCTGTATTTTTCTGGATTTGGAGTTTTCTGCTTATAAAGGATTTACCACCTACCAAGTGTCGCTTTTGTCTTGCAACAGCTGCCTTTTATTTTTCACACGTACAATGTAGATATACGGGTCCAGTTCAAAGGATCAATGTTTTAGAACCTCGACATGCAAAACATTAAGATGAAAATATCGAAGGTCTTAAATGTCAAAAATCAATAACACAAAACATTTTGTTTATGCAAGGGGTAAACCCTCCTGTATCCACCATGACCCCTGTCCTACTATACAGCAATCTCAGCAAAAAATACTCTTCCTGCATTACTCTGCATTCAGTGTTTCTGCCAATACACATTTCCATCTCAATATTTTGAAATCGAGGTTTTAAAATGTTGATCTTTTGAACTAGACCCATATATACATCAATGTGTGTGTGTGTGTATATATATATATATATATATATATATATATATATATATATATATATATAAAACACTGCGGTGGTGGGGCTGCGGCAGCGTTGTCGCCTCACAGTTAGACGTTGCACATTCGATTCTCAGTTAGAGCGTCTTCTGTTTGTCGACATGCGTGAATGGGCTTTCCTTCGTTGAAGGTTGTGCGTTAGGCCCAGCAAGCCAGCACGTAAAAATCTACTGCCAATCATTAGCGGACCGGAGTTCCGCTGTGGTGACTAACCGGAAAAGCGAAGACAGACAGTTATATTTTTAAATATATATATATATATATATATATATATATATATATATATATAATATATATATATATATATATATATATATATATAAATATATATATATATATATATATATATATATATATATATATATATATATATATATATATATATATATATATATATATATATAAATATATATATATATATATATATATATATATATAAATATATATATATATATATATATATATATATATATATATATATATATAAATATATATATATATATAAATATATATATATATATATATATATATAAATATATAATATATAAATATATAAATATATATATAAATATATATAATATATAAATATATATAATATATAAATATATATATATATATATATATATATATATATATATATATAAATAAATATATAGATATATATATATATATATATATATATATATATATAATAAAATCCCCAGTCCAGGTTAGGCAGAGTCCCTCATTGACTCTTTTCAAGAGGAATCTTGATGAGTGGATGGGGGATCGTAGGTTTACCCCGGGTATTACTTCTGTGTCACTGTTAGAGAGAGGCACAGTATACTAACCTCGAAAAAGGGCATAGCAAAATTAATTTAAAATGGGTGGCGAAAGCCAAACACACTCTGGCTAGGCTTATAAATGCCCTAGGGCAGATAGCCTAGTATGAACCTATGAATCTATAAACCTATATATACCCACACACACACACACACACACACACACGTATATATAAATATATATGCATAGTGTACAGATTACATCTGTTACATGTACAGTTTGCATTATGTATATCATGTGTGTGTGTGTTTGCGTGTGTGTTTGCATGTGTGTGTGTGTTTGCGTGTGTGTGTGTGTTTGCGTGTGTGTGTGTGTTTGCGTGTGTGTGTGTGTTTGCGTGTGTGTGTGTGTGTTTGCGTGTGTGTGTGTGTGTGTGTGTGTGTGTGTGTGTGTACGTGTACTTTACTATATAATCATTTTAGTCGTTTTATAAATATTCATGTTTTGCAAAAAAAAAAAAAAAATTTTTCTCAATACACTGACTTGAACTCCATACTTAGCATATCATAACACAGAAAGGGCTACACAGTCAATACAGGTCTCTTACTGGTCTCTAAATATAACAGCCAAATGGTTCAGCGGTTAACTAAATAGCTATAAATACAACATTTATTTTATTTATGTGTGTTAACCAGATAACTCCGCTGGACAAAAGACCGTTTTCAGGCACAGCCTGGGCCATGTAGAAATACAAAGAGAAAATGGTACAATGAATGTAGTAACTGAAGTGATTTACAGTGTGTTCAATAATCACATAGTAATAAGAACAGGTGTGACAGAGAAAAACATTTAGAATGAAGATGATTGGATTACATGACTGAAGTAGACAAAATGTGTTACCAATTTAACAGCAGTGGCTAGAATACATTGAATAATGTAAGGAAATGATGGAGTCCTGAGAGGTGAGTCCATTATGTATGGGCTAAGGAGTATTAACAAGAAAAACCTTGCCCAGCTAGAGTTCACACTGTGTGATACCTTAAACTTCCTATAATAGAGGCCCAAGGGATATATGTAAATGACCCCCTAAGGACATCAAGTGTTTCAGCTATATGGCTTCTGAATATCCATGACTTTTAACTTTTTTCTTTTTAAGTCTTTATGGATACATTCACGGCATTAAACCCAAACCCCACTAGCAGTGAACATGCATGTTTTGGCTTTCTTATGACCTCATCATAGATTTACCATGTTTTTACTAATAATTATGCTCTATATTTGTATTCATATTATGTTTTTCTTCTATTTATGTATTTTTTACTGTTTAAACTTTTTTGTATTGTTTATACTTTTTATAATTGGAGCTTTTCTCCTCGGGCCTCTGCTGAAAAAGAGCTTTCCTGCCCAGTCAGACGAACCCAGTTAACAAATGTCAAGTAAATAAATAAAATTAATAAACAAATCAACACAGCATAAGTGGACTGTGTGGCTATACTTTAGAAACACAGGGTCTTGAAAGCCAGCTAATGTCCAAAACCATTAAGGGGTCTGCAAGATATCCAACTAACATCCAAACTCTAGCTTGGATAGGTTTTTCTTGTGGTTTTTGCTAATTAGTTTGTCTATACGACCTTTACACTCTTTGGTTTGGGTGGTAACAAGACTATAAGACTGGAGTAGGAAATGGATATTGAAGCTGAATGCAGCATACAGAAGAATCCTGTGACAATACAATCCAAATTACAAGAGGGATTCATGAATCCCGAATGTTAATCTGAGGACTCCCATCAATTTTTTCTTTTTTTTTGCTAAGAAAGCCAGGTCAGTTTACATCTACAGTGCCAACCACATTAACACTTATTCTCCTGACCCACTCATATCTTCTGCTGCTGCCCAATCAGAATATGCTGAACAATGTTAACTACACTGCGATTATTCTAAATAACATCCCGTCACACCAACTGATCTTCATTTCGATTTCACAGCAATGACAGTGTAATGATGTACTGCCCAGCTGCTTTACTAAATCAAGAACTTCCTCTTATCAGACTCTAGAAGCAAACTCATTGTTTACGTTTTGCATTCTACAGTAGGCAGTGTCCTCCTTCTGGGCCTTTCCTTACTTAATACTTCAAAATGGAAAACATAATAATACTTCTTCTAAAATGGAACACACCAAGCGAGTATACCAAATTCACTCTATCCCCAGCTTAAAACCCATCGCTACCATCTTCAGAGCGATCTGAGCTCTGTGTCTTAGGAGAAAACTGAATTGCTTCCTACTTCACTTCTCTGCTTCCACCCAGAAATGCTCTCTACAGCAGACTGTCCTTCACTGGGACTCCCAGGCCTGGAGCCCATCTCTGGCAGGTACTCAACGTATAAAGCAGTCTAGAAGTGATATTACGGTGATGCATTGATCTCTTTTCTGTCATATGGAACAATTTACTCAGAGATACTAGCTACAGAAACAACATTACTGAGTATTGGAGGTAGGTCACATGCTCCAGATGGCCTGAGAACAAAGCACCAGCACCCCCCCCCCCCCCCATCCACAAAGGTGGATTAGTAAAGTTTGGTTCTAAAAGTCTCGCTCAGTACATCTGCCAAAAGACAGTGGCCATTGAAAACTGAACTGGACTTTCAGTTCTCATAAAACACCAAAGGGATGAATAAACACAGCACTCTGCCACTGTATGCCAAGGATTCTAGCGCGAGTAATTAGCGTTCACTCTTTTGGGCTTCTACAGTGGTACAGTCTTAAATGAAATCTGAACTATCACCTACCATTTCTTCATGTCAAAGTACAGCTTCCTACTACATTGTATACTAAGAATACCTCGTCATCAACAGCAGTTATTTTTCTAGTCTCATTCTACATAGATCTGCAATGCTCACTGACTATTAAATTACTCATAACAGTTCCTCCTGAAAAGACATTATGCAATAAACTACGCCAGTGCGCAACCTAGACTAGTTTGATAAAACTCATACATTTAGGTAATCACATCAGCAGTAATGTACAAAATGTAATATTACTCAAATGGGTGAGAGAAAAAGGCCAAGAAAGTATTTGTAACACCGTACTACCCCCACCCCCCACCCCCACACATGTAACACTGCAGGTTCGAATTCCTTGAAAAGTATTTTTCTGGGATGACAAACTAAGCTGCATGCAGCCCTGTCTGAGAGTTACATCCCTCCACCATAACACCACAATGACAAGCTTCACACAAGCATGTTATACTTTGAACAGCCTAATAGGCTGTTTGAAAAACAAAGCCTTTGAAAGAAGTATGACTTGCCCTCAGGCACTTGCAGCCTATTGTGACTAACTTTTACTCACAAAGGCCAGCTTTTCATCTCAAAAGAGACATCTGGAAGAAAAGAAGCAATAAAACAGGAATTCATACAGACTAAAGGCTCATTTTAGCAGGATGGGGTGGGGGGGGGGTTGTTTCCTATACCAGTTAAAAAACTGACAGGGAAACAAATCAGGAAAGTAAAGAGTAAAAGCAGCAAGACTTCCACTGCACTTATGAGCTGGGCAAGAGCGGCACAAGAGACAATTACCCATAAAATCCTTAATGGAATTCAACACGATTATCATACTACTATTTTTTTTTTGTAACTGACCTTTTCTTGACTTTAGCAAGAAATTACCAAGACATTTGACAGTATAAACCACATGACAGTCAAAATGCCAAGTGTTAATGAAAAAATGCAAAGTACGTAACCAGACTTGTTTTCCTCTGACAAAGTGAGAAATATCGTTCCTGATTTCCACTTATATTTCCTCAACATTTAAAATGAATCTGAAACAAATTCAACATTTATCTGCATTGATAATGTGGCTTTACTTCTGCTGAGAGGTGTGGGTTTGTGGGTTTCAAGCTGTGACTGCTACTTTACAGATATATATATATATATATATATATATATATATATATTAGTACAATTATTTTGGACTAAGGATTATTATACATCAACAATAATATCTGTGGTCTTTTACTTTCTTTTTTCCCCCATTTTAACTGTTCTTTATGCTAAATTTGGTTTTGTTGAGGTGTATTAACCCACCAGTTACGTAGTAGCAAGTTCCGCCCAAACCCCGCCTAACACCCAGGATCACGGCGGCATCACCGAACACTTGTGAATAAATATTTTTTCAGTCTGTGGTCCGCATGAATATTCAGTGTGACCAGCAAGCACATACTGCGGACCTGAAAATTCAAATGTTGAGTCAGTGGTAGTTGGAGGAATTAATGAAATAAATAAGCAAAGAAGCAGTTGTAGAATAAAAGTGTCCAGATAAAACAATTGAGTATTCTCGTAGCAAAACTTCCGGACACCACCACCGCAAATGTAGTATTATTAACTTTTTATTCCACCATAAAAGACAAATAAAATAGTAAAGCTTATTGTGAGCGCTTTCGGGTTATATCAAACCCTTCTTCAGACAGAAGTTTTGCTACGAGAATTAATGAAATAATTAATTAATATTTCAACCCCCTAGTAACACAGTTAATTTTTTACCTATTTTTTATCAATCAAAAGAAATTAATTAAAAGCAAGAGAAATACTTAATTCAAAGTAACGGATTACAGTCGTTACAGTCCCCTAGTCAGATGGTACATTTTTCTACGATGAACAGGTAATACTGCGGGCATGTGGAGCCAGTGGTAGTTCAGAGAAACTCATGGAAAGAAAGTCATGAACAAACATCACTCCCTTACATTACTTACTGAACAAACTCAGAACTGAAGGGCATGACACACTTGCATTACAGAACTGCGTTACTGAATTAAAACAGAGTACACTTTGCTGCTAAAAATGCGCATGGCGTTGTGAAACTGTGTGCTCCAAACATCATTCCCTTACATTATTTACTGCACTAACTCACAGCTGAAGGGCATGACACACTTGCATTACAGAATTAAAACAGAGTACACTTTGCTGCTAGAAATGTGCGGGGCATTGTGAAACTGTGTACTCCAAACATCACTCCCTTACATTATTTACTGAACTAACTCACAGCTGAAAAGCATTACACACTTACATTACAGAAAGTACAGTTGTGTACACTTACCATAAATGTAGATGTTCGTGTGTATTCACTGTTACAGTCATTACATTTGGGTCATCTGCCTGCAGGTAGCCCTCAGCCGGCCGGAATATCAAAGTCTTGGGTCCTGCGTCAGATGCTGTCTCTTCTTCCATGACATAAGGTAGTCAGGGGTATAAAGCATGCAGCTGACACCATTACATTAGTTTTTCTTGCCCCAGATGTCAGGTGCCCCCAGAATGGGAAGCAATTATATACAGATAAAAGTCACACCGCCAACAAAAAAATACACCAGAAAGCTGAAATACACTAAACCAGCAGAAAGGTATAGCCAAGAGAAGTCAGGGGGCTGGAGGGAGGGTAGCCAAGACTGCAACAGTGAATACCTCTAACATCTACATTTATGGTAAGTGTACACAACTGTACGTTCTTCGTGTTTCACTGTTGCAGTCATTACATTTGGGTAGATTCCCAAAGGCAGGGAGGAGGAAGTTAGAAAGCATTAGGACCAGCTATTAAGCCCTGCAAGACTGCAGTGGCAAAACCAGCTCTGGATTTAGAAAACATAGACAAGTGGTAATGCTTGGTGAAGGTATGTACAGAGCTCCAGGTAGCAGCTTCTAGGATGTCCCTGGTAGGGACACCTCTGAGAAAGGCTGTAGAGGTAGATGCAGCCCTGGTGGAATGTGATGTTATCCCCTGAGGGGTAGGTTTTCCATGTTGCTTATAGCAGAAAAGAATGCAATGGCCTATCCACTTAGAAATGATTTGCTTTGAAATGGCCTTCTCCTCTGCCCTTGCAGCAAAGGCAACTAGCAGCTGTTCAGTTTTTCTGAGAGGCTTAGTCCTTTCCAAATAAAATCTTAGTTGTCTATGCACGTCCAAAGAGTGCAGTATTCATTCTCCTTTGTTCTGTGGCTTGGGAAAAAAGGTAGCCAAATGAATGGACTGATTAAGGGCCACATTGGATACCACCTTGGGCATAAAGGAAGGATTGGTCCTGAGGGACACCCTGTCAGCATGGAAGATGGTGAAGGGCTCCACTGCCATGAGGGCCTAAAGTTCAGACACTCTTCTTGCTGAAGTGATGCCTAGAAGGAAAGCAGATTTCCAAGAAAGGAATTTCAACTATGCAGTTGCAGCTGGCTGAAAAGGAGGTAGAGTGAGCTTTTCCAATACAAAGCTAAGGTCCCAGGCTGGAGTAGGGGCTCTCCTGGGTGGTCTTAAATTTTTGGCCCCTCTGAGGAATTGTTTCAGCAGGGGGTGAGAGAAGAGGGGTGGCTCAGTATTATAATGTGCTGAAATGGCTGAGGCATGAATTTTAATTGATGAGAAGAAAAGGCCCTTGTGGAGCATCTCTGTTAAGTACTGAAGAATATGCGGTAAGCTGGATACTGTTGTGCTCATCCCTTGAATCTGGCTCCAGGAACAGTATCTTTTCCACTTTTCAGCATAGGATGTTCTAGTACTAGGCCTCCTGGCCTCCAGAATGACATCTAGCACCTGCTTACTGAGTGATGCTACTGGAGAGCTCAGGGAATTAGCCAGGCTGCAAGGTTCAGGGTTTGAAATTGGGGGTGCAGAATCTGGCCCTCCTGCTGGGACAGCAAGGAAGGGGTCTGAGGCAGGTGCCATGGATCCAGCAGTGACATACTGCGCAATAGGGGGTACCAGTGTTGGCATGGCCAGTCTGGTGCAATCAGTATTGTCCTTGGTTTGTCTTGTTTGATCTTTAGCAGAACTTTCGGCAGGAGAGGCAGTGGGGGAAAAGCATAAACTGAAAGGCTTTCCCAGGTGAAGGACAGGGCATCCACTTTCCAAGCTTGGCTGGGGGAGTCCTTGTGCAGAATTTGTCCAATTGGTAATTCTGAGGGGAGGCAAACAGGTCTATCTCTGGGTTCCTCCATTTGTTTCTCAAAATGTTGAATATCTTTGGTTCCAGTTTCCACTCATGTAGGTCCATGAGATTTCTGCTTAGGTCGTCTGCCAGTGAATTTAGCTTGCCTTGCAGGAACTGAACTTGTAGGTGCACTTGGTAGCTCAATGCTGTGTTCCACAGAGCCATGGCTAGTCTGCAGAGAGGATATGAGTGGGTTACCCCCTGCTTGTTTATGTACCACATAACAGTGGTGTTGTCTGTCTGTACCACATAACAGTGGTGTTGTCTGTCTTTACCAATAATTGTCCTAGAAGAATGTGGTCCTTGAAGGCTGTCAGGGAATTCTGTACAGCTAACATTTCTTTTTTATTGATATGCAGGTGCATCTGTCTCGGGTTCCATTTGCCCTGAATGCACTGCCCTGCCAAGTGAACCCCCCCATGCATAGTCTGATGCATCTGTAGTTAGGGTTTGGACAGCAGGGGGTATAGTGAATGGCAGTCCCTTGTTGTGGTAGCAGGCCTCTGCCCACCAAAAAAAACTCTGTCTTTATACAAGGAATGATAGGAAGCATTGATTCCAGGACCTGTGAATGTTGACACCATAGGCTTTTTAGATACCATTGTAGTTTCCTCATATGCAGTCTTGCATATGGAATTAGTAAATTGCAAGAGGCCAAGAACCCCAGGGTTTGCAAGATTTTGCTTGCAGATAGCTGGGTCTTTGTCGCCAGTAGTTTGAAGTAGTCTGTCAAATAAACTTGTTTCTCTGGCGTGAGGTAAGCCATCTGGGAAGTTGTGTTCAAGCTTGCTCCCAGGAATACAACTTGTTGGCAGGGTACTAGATGAGATTTCTTTTCGTTTATGGTGTACCCCAGTGAGGTCAGAAGTTTCTTTACAAATGCCAGATGATTTAGTAGCATGTCCTGGCTTTCTACCTGAATTAGACAATCGTCCAGGTATGGATATATTTGAATACTTCTTTGCCTGCAAAATGCAATGACTGGAGCTAGGCACTTTGTGAATACTACCCTGGGCGCAGTAGATAAGCCAAAGGGAAGTGCAGAGAACTGATGGTGCATATAGACTGCTCTGAAGCGTACGCATTTCCTGCAAGATTCCCTTATTGGAAAGTGCAGGTAAGCTTCCTTTAAGTCTATGGTTGCCAACCAGTCATCTTTGCCTAGCATAGGAAGCAGTTGATGAAGTGTTACCATTTTGAATTTTGGGATTAGCAAAAAGGTGTTTAGAACAGAGAGGTCCAGGATACGTCTTTTCTGGGTACCAGAAATAGTCTTGAGTAAAAACCTTGTCCCCTTTCTTCTGCTGGGACAGGATGAATAGCCCTGATACTTAAAAGAGAGCCTCTGTCCACTGACTTGGGGGTAGGTCTAGCCAACCGTCTGGGGTTGGTAAGGTGTGGAAGTGGAATCTGTATCCTTAGGAAACTACGTTTAAAACCCATTTGTCCTGGGTAATGCGTTTCCAGTTTTTTGCATGCACAGCGATCTTTCCCCCTAAGGGAGCATGCAATTGAGCAGGGCTGGGAAGGATTAAGTTTAATTCATTGTGACAGTTTTCCATAGGTGGGCGTCTTACTACTTCCAGCTTTGGAAGTGGAAGTCCCCCACTGCTTAGGCCTGTGAGTACCTTGAGACTGCAGCCTAGGTGGTCTGCTGTTCACTGGTTTGGACTGAGAAGGCCTGGAAGAGACAGGAAAGGACCAATTCTTAGAAGGCCAATGCATACTGAATTTGTGAGGCTGTACTTGCAGGAAATCTTTAACAGTTTGCATAGATTTAGCTTTCTCCTTCATCTTTTTAAGGACTTCTTCTGCGATCTTGGTTTAAGGGAGCATCCAGTAATTTAGCTTTAACATGATCTGGCAAATTTTGCTCCTTAAGCCAAGCATGCCTTCTAAGAACAGACCCAGTGACAGCAGCCCTGCAAGATGCTTCTAAAGAGTCAAAACCACATTGCAAAGTATGTTTACCAACTTGTTCAGCAGAATGCATTAAATCCTATAATTCTTTACTTTCAGCACAGTCAGGAATCAACATCATTTTCTGTTTAAGTAGTCCCATAATATGTTGCTGATACTTTAACATATGAAACTGGCAGTTTAAGGCCTTAATGGCCAAAGTAGCAGAAGTGTATACCTTCTTACCCCATCTGTCCACAGCCCTGGAATCTCTATCATAGGGGGTAGGGTTTTTGGCAGTAGTAGCCTTAATGCTTTTAGGCCCCTGGGAAATGGTCTCTGGGTCCGCAGTAGGATTCTTGAAAAGGAACTTGACAGAGTCAGGTACTCTGTAATACCTGTCATGTTTCCTGGGAGCCGGAGGTAAAGTGTCTGGGGCCAGGCTAGATTCCAAGAAGGAATCATCTACAATGTCCAGGAGAGGAGGGACAGCTAAAGGCCTGTGTTGAGGTAGGAGTAAGAATTCCTTAAGCCTCTTTTTTGGAGTCAGAGTAATCCTGGCTTTCCCAGTGGAAATGCTCCCTAAGAGTGTGCATGGTTTCCCCAAAAGAAAAAACTTCTGGAGGGGAAGCAAAGGGAATGAAGTCCTCTGCATCAGAATCCTCATAGGTAGATAAGGACAAATCCTTTTAATCAGAAGAAACAGAAATTTCAGAATCCTGATCAGAAAAAAAATCAATTCTAGGTCTGTTAGAGGGAGAAGGCTGGCTTCCCCTAATTAAAGTAATAAGGTCTTCAGCCATTCTTATCATTTGTTTTTTAGGCATATGGGCCTGACCATGCGGTTTGGACATTGGTTTTCTAGGCGTGGGTTGAGTTTTAGGCCTTGAATAAGAAGATGGCGTTCGTTTGAAATGCAAGTCCGCAGGCCTGAATACACCGTTAGAAGCCGGTGCCTGCACAGCAGCTCTGGACCCATTCAAGGTAGAGATATCCGCAGGCTCCAAAGTTGAAGAAGCATCTCGCGGCATAACGGTCTCCGAATGGGTCTCAGTAAAGGCCTGCGAATCTGAAGTAGTGGGTATCAGGGGCTGCGAAAGCGCCTCACTGTGTACCAGCAAACTGGCGACCAGCTTAACGGAAGTGTTGTCGGCAGCTTTGGACCTATGTGGTCTGTCTCTGTCTTTACCTTTACGTTTTTTCAGAATGTCGGTAGTCAGATGGCTTATCGAAGCCATTTCTGGATAATTAAACCAAGTACCGAAATAGTTTGCTGCAAAAATTGACCGACGACGAATAGTTCGAGGATTGGATAATGCACAAAACCAACAGCGAGGGACGTTGTGGTCTGGGCCTAAGCAAGGAATGCAGTACGAATTAAAATCTTTATGAGGTATTTGCTATCCACAAGTAATACAATTGTTAACTTTTACTGACATCGGTTACAGCAAGAAAAAGGATCCCCAACGGGGTACTTAGCTTTTTTTTGAAGACTTCGGTTCTGAAACTTGAAAATGAAAATTTCAGGATTCGGCCGACCACCACTTGCGAACTGCTTCTGCTTCGGGCACCGCGCGGCAAGAAAGACTGATGTAATGGCGTTGGCTGCATGCTTAATACCCCTGACTAGCTGACGTCATGGAAGAAGAGACAGCATCTGACGCAGGACCCAAGACTTTGATATTCCGGTCGGCTGAGGGCTACCTGCAGGCAGATAACCCAAATGTAATGACTGCAACAGTGAATCATGAAGAACATTTGCGTTATTGAATTAAAACCGAGTACACTTTGCTGCTAGAAATGTGTGGAGCATTGTGAAACTGTGTACTCCAAACATCACTCCCTTAAATTATTTACTGAACTAGCTCACAGTAGTCAGCAGTTCACTTACCTTAAGCAGCAAGTCATTTACACCATTGAGCCATACTTAATAACGGTGTCAAAAAGAGGAGAAAATGCATCTGCTCTCTCATTTTAATCCATAATTAATAAAGGTGTAAAAGAGAGGAGAAAAATGCATCTGTTCTCTCATTTTAATAACCGGCAGATGCAACAAAAAATTACTAAAGTACATGAACTCTTGCATATTACTGCTAAATCAGGGTGTGCTGCAATACATGTGCAGAGGGAAAAGAAAACACTGTATAACTGGCAGCTACTTGGGTAGTTATTCTGCATTTCACACAGTTGTCAATTAATAGTAAGATATGCTGAATTTGCACTCCCTTCATTAAGTAATGGCTACAACTGTCCTGATGGCTTGTTAATACTGGGGATATAGAGAGGATATGCAAGGCAACCTGCAATGAACCTTACCTTTGAAAGATTCCTACCCCTAAGGCAAAGGGAAATGTGGTGAAATAGTGGTAATGGGCAGATGCAATGAAAAACTTATTAAAGCAGAGGAACTTCTGCATTTTACTGAATAATTGGGGTGTGTTACAATGCTTGTGCAGAGGAAAAAGAAAACCGTGTATAACTGGCAGGTCCTTGGGCAGTTATTCTGCATGTTATTCTGCATTTCGCACAGTGTTACTTCTTTCCAGTGCCAAGTGGCAACACAAAGTTCGCAGGCTATGCACAGTATTTTATGGCGAGCTATGATTTTCAAACTTGCCTGGCTGAATAATGAATACGTACTATTATTAACAGTAGTGGTTGTAGCTGCACAATGGAATAATACTATTCATAAGTCTTGGAAAAGGTACGCAACAGAATTAAAATCCATTTGTTTTGTCGACAGAAAGCCAGTGTATTCCTTTTACTTATTTAGCTTTTATTATGCGTGTAAAATCCACTTGCCACGGGGGTACATGGTGTACAACAGTGTATTTCAAAACGGCCGAGTGGCTTTTTGTTTGCACTTTGTACATGACAATCATGAAGCAATGTATGCATGATGTCACTAGCAAATCTGCATGCCACGCCAATCATTCTACATTTGCATATGAAATCACTGGCTTTTGGCTTGTCAATCACACTGGCCACACCCATTTCTGTGCGAATCAGCCGGTGGGTTAATACACATCAGCAAAACACTACATTTTATCATTTGTTAATTTACAATATTACATGAATATACATAGTTATGTATTCAACTTATTATGTATGTACTTCTTAATTTTCCATTATGGCATGAACGTATTCATATTCTTATTACTTGAATGTAACTTTGTTACGCTACCTTTGTAGTGTGGAGCTTTTTCTCCTCTGGTCTCTACTGAAAATAGGCCACTGGCCCAGTTGGACTAACCCGGTTAACTAAAGACAAATAAATAAAATAAACAAATACATTCTATTAATGAGGCTGTGGCTGAATAACTGCCAGTGCGGTCCAGAGGTTTATTTGGATATTAAATATCAATTCATCTGTACCTGTTAATTAGAAGCCATATACAAAACATGCCCGTTTTCAGCCAAGGCCTGGAAAAGCTAAACGTGTCAGCATTTTTTTTAAATAACCAGATCAACAACAGCAGAGAAATACAAAGCCTCCTGTGAAAACGAACACATTGAGGGAAACAAGCCAAAACAAGAAAGTTCACCAGATTACACAAAACAAAATTAATATTAGACAAACTATTTGTTGCAAAGCATGGAAAAAGGTAAGAACCCATAGGTCACAGAAACCCAGACTCAACAATCCATCACAGAGACAAAGGAAAAGATAAGAATCTCTGGAGGGAGACTTGACACTGCTTCAAGGATGTCCAAGTTGCTGATGAACTACTGACAGTTTGATTACAGTTTAACAGGTCTGAAGAAAATTATTATGGACCTCAGCAAAACAATCAGAATTTACCAAGCAGAAGTCAAGAAATGTGCAATTCTAGTAAACATGGGAGACCAAACTGTCTGATACCAAACAGAGCACAGTAAAGTTCTTAAAAAAGATGAGTACACTAGTGTGTCAACCAGCTGCAAAACAGAGGATGAAAGTAACACTTTAACATGTACCTAAGGAGGTAAAAACAGTACTGCAGACTTGGTACAAACAGATGCAGATTCTGCTTGATATACATCTATAGATGTTAATAAAGGTATAACGATAATTCTTTATAACAGTAAGAAAAGAACTAAGCCGACAAAGAAAAAGCAATTTATAGTAAAACTAGTCTGCCTACCATAAGATGTAATCACTGTATATGTGGTTTACTTTTACATTCACTACCGCTGAATACATGGTAAAGGCTACTACAGTATTTTTGTGTTACTGCGTGGTGGTGGTGCTGCGGTAGCGTTGTCGCCTCACAGTTAGATGTTGTCCTGTTGGATTCTCAGCTAGAGTGTCTTCTGTGTGGAGACATGCGTCATGCGTGAATGGGCGTGCCTTCGTTGAAGGTTGTGTCTCAGAGCTGGCAACTCGGCACGTAAAAAATCTACTGCCAATCATTAGCGGACTGGAGATCCACTGTGGTGACCCCTAACCAGGAAAGGCCGAAAGACAACAACAACAATGATATTAGCATCACTGTTCCTTGGCACTCCTGTACTGATGTGGTTTACATTACAAATAATTTACAAAGTATTACTGCTGGATAATCGTTGGCTATGATTTACAGACAAGCACTGTGCTCCTGCTATCTGAGAAGGTTGCTGCACAAGCTAGTTACAGATGTATGAGACAAAAGATCACTCCAACGTGGCAAGCACAGGGTGCATTAAAAAAGAAAAGCAGATGAAGTAAAGTGTCAGTGAGTGCCCCTCCTCTGTGTGCAATGCTTTGACATATAACTGCAGCTAGCAGCTATCCACAAGGGCAGCAAAACTGAGAACAGCAGTCAACAAACTAATATACATGTGTATGTGTGTGACAGAGACCCTTCTGTAATTTCTACAAAAGAATGGTAGATGGAAAAGGTACTGAAGGATGGCTGCTGATGGGACAGAGGGAGAAAGGTAGGATGCAATGGTAGACAGAGCAGCATAAACACAAAAGGTGGGAAGGAGAAGTGGCTGGACACATACCTACACAGGATGGACAACTGGTAATAGGGAGGGTTGGAGAATGAACAAAGTATAGCTGGAAAGGCTGCCCTTCCACATAGCAGCAGATGTTCATATTCTTCACTGCTGCAGCAGCCTACTGGTTGTACCCTGCCCCGGATGCAGCACCCATTCACCTTCCCAAAGCTCTAACCCCTTCTCACACAGAACAGGCTAAGCCCTTGTGGAACTATAATAGCAGCCGGAGTGACTAAAAGGCTTCAGGACTTCCTTGGCCCAAAAGAGAAAAATGGGAACTCATCCTGAAATAACTACAACTGTAAAAGACAATGAAAAGCTAACCGCAACATCAACAACTTCAGCAATAAAATGGTGCAACCCACACAAATTATGTACAACGAGGGGGGCTGGTGTGTGGGTGCGGCTATTACAGCAGTGAAGAGTTCAAACATATGCTGTTATAAGTAAGTACAACTTACACAACTGTACTATGTTCACCACTCTCACTGTTGCAGTTGCATATGGGTAGATTACCAAAGCTTGCCCTACCCGGGAGGAGAAAGGATAAGGTCCTTGCAAAGCTGCTCTGGACTTGCAGAAGGAATCCAGTTTGTACTGCTTTGTAAATGTATGGATGGAGGGCCAATTTGCTGCCACTAGAATGCTTCTAGAGTCTCCCCTTTTTCTATATGCCATCAAAGAAACTAAGGCCCTGGGAGAATGAGCCCTAATCCTGCCTGGAACAGTTCTGCCATGGTGGAAGCAACAAAACACAATGGCAGAGGACAACCATCTAGAGACATAAGTTGACTTTTCTTAGTGCCAATATAGGAAATATATAGCAGGTCAGCTTTCCCGATGAACTTGCTCTGTCAAGTAATACCCAAGTTGTTGATGCACATCCAAGGTATTAAGAACCTATTCTCCCTTCTTTATTAGATCTGGATAGAAAACTGGGAAACTGATGGCTTGATTCAAAATGAACTCCGAGACAACCTTAGGCATGAATGTGTGCTTAGTTCACAGAGTGACCCTAGCTCTACAGAAAACCAGATAGGGTTCCCCCCACCATAACTGCACGCATCTTAGATACTCGCCCTGCAGATGTCAAAGCAACAAGTAGATCAGTTTTCCAAGTAACGAAACTCAGTTCAGCCAATGACAGAGGGTCAATAGGTGACAAAGTCAGTTTCTACAACACAAAACTGAGATCCCAAGAGGGAGGTACTTGTTTGTGAGGGGGTTTCACAAGCAACGCCCCTTCAATAACTTGTCTGACTACAAACATAGAAGAAAGAGGGGGATCCATGATGGGCAGACAAGCTGAAATGGCCACACATGCACTTTGACAGAAGCTCATGAAGGCCAGATGACAGTAATCCACACAAATATTTAAGAACAAGGGGTGCAAACTCCCTGACAGGACCATGGTTATTTACTAAGCACTAACTAGACAATCCTTTCCATTTGCCAATATACGACTTTCTAGCAGCAGCCTTTCTTCCCTCCTTTAGTGCCTTTCCAGCAGCCTTTCTTCCCTCCTTTAGTGCCTTTCTAGCAGCAGGCTTTCTTCCCTCCTTTAGTGCCTTTCCAGCAGCAGCCTTTCTTCCCTCCTTTAGTGCCTTTCTAGCAGCAGCCTTTCTTCCCTCCTTTAGTGCCTTTCTAGCAGCAGCCTTTCTTCCCTCCTTTAGTGCCTTTCTAGCAGCAGCCTTTCTTCCCTCCTTTAGTGCCTTTCTAGCAGCAGCCTTTCTTCCCTCCTTTAGTGCCTTTCCAGCAGCAGCCTTTCTTCCCTCCTTTAGTGCCTTTCCAGCAGCAGCCTTTCTTCCCTCCTTTAGTGCCTTTCTAGCAGCAGCCTTTCTTCCCTCCTTTAGTGCCTTTCCAGCAGCAGCCTTTCTTCCCTCCTTTAGTGCCTTTCCAGCTTCCCTCCTTTAGTGCCTTTCCAGCAGCAGCCTTTCTTCCCTCCTTTAGTGCCTTTCTAGCAGCAGCCTTTCTTCCCTCCTTTAGTGCCTTTCTAGCAGCAGCCTTTCTTCCCTCCTTTAGTGCCTTTCCAGCAGCAGCCTTTCTTCCCTCCTTTAGTGCCTTTCCAGCAGCAGGCTTTCTTCCCTCCTTTAGTGCCTTTCTAGCAGCAGGCTTTCTTCCCTCCTTTAGTGCCTTTCTAGCAGCAGCCTTTCTTCCCTCCTTTAGTGCCTTTCTAGCAGCAGCCTTTCTTCCCTCCTTTAGTGCCTTTCTAGCAGCAGCCTTTCTTCCCTCCTTTAGTGCCTTTCTAGCAGCAGCCTTTCTTCCCTCCTTTAGTGCTGCTGCATGTCCTTCTGAGAAAGCTGCCAAAAAGTTATCAAAATTGAATCATCCAAGCAGTCAGTCAGCTGCAGTTGTTTCTTGGCGAGGTCTATCAAACTCCCCTTGTCCTGTGTAAGTAGATCCAGTTTCTGAGGAAAGCTTATGGTAACTGCCCTTGGCCAATTCCATAAGAAGGAAAAAACAATTTTACCTGGGCCAAAAGAGAGTCACCACGATGATTTTGGTAAATATTTCTGTATTTTCATAAATGATTTGAAAATCAGTAGCAGGTCAGAAAAGCATATACAGTGGATATAAAAAGTTTACACACGCCTGTTAAAATGCCAGTTCAGTTTTTTTGTGATATAAAAAATAAGACCACAATAAATCATTTCAAAACTTTTCCCACCTTTAATGTGACCTATAACATGTACAATTCAACTGAAAAACAAACAAATCTGTTAGGGGAAAAAATATAAAAATAAAAAAAACATACAATAAGCTGGTTGCGTAAGTGTGCACACCCTTAAACTAATAATTTGTTGAAGCACATTTTGATTTAATTACAGCATTCAGTCTTCATGGGTACACACCTGCCATCAATTAAAGAGACTCTGATTAATCCCAAATAAAGTTCAGCTGTCCTAGTAGGATTTTCCTGACATTTACTCAGTTGCCTGCTACAGCAAAAGCTATGGTTCGCAGAGACCTTACAAAGTATCAAAGGGATCTCATTGTTGAAAGGTATCAGTCAGGAGAAGGGTACATCAAAAAGTGGAGAAAATATGGGACAACAGTGACGTTGCAAAGAACTGGACGTCCCTACAAAATTGATGAAATGACACGACGTAAACTGGTCAGGGAGGCTACCAAGAGACCTACAGCAACACTGAAGGAGCTGCAGGACTTTCTGGCAAGTACTGGTTGTGTACTACATGTGACAACAATTTCCCTTATTCTCCATATGTCTGGAGTATGGGGTAGAGTTGCAAGACTTCTTATACAGAAAAACATCCAGGCCCAGCTAAAATTTACAAAACAATACATCAACTCTCCCAAAAGCATATGGGAAAATGTGTTATGGTCTGATGAGACCACGGTTGAACTTTCTGGCCACAATTCAAAAAGGTACGTTTGAGGTAAAAACAACACTTCACATCACCAAAAGAACACCATCCACACGGTGAAGCATGGCGGTGGCAGTATCATGCTTTGGGGTTGCTTTTCTTCAGCTGGAACCGAGGCTTTAGTCAAGGTGGAGGGAATTATGAACAGTTCAAAATACCAGTCACTTTTGGCCCAAAACCTTCAGCCGTCTGCTAGAAAGCTTAAGATGAAGAGGGATTTCACCTTTCAGCATGAGAATGACCCCAAGCATACATCCAAATCAACAAAAGAATGGCTTCACCAGAAGAATAGCCCAGCCAGAGCCCAGACCTAAATCCAATACAAAATCTGTGGGGTGACCTGAAGAGGCCTGTGCAAAAGAGATGCCCACGCAATCTGACATATTTGGAGCGCTTTTGCAAGGAAGAGTGGGCAAATATTGCCAAGTCAAGATGTGCCATGCTGTCAGACTCCTACCCAAGAAGACTGAATGCTGTAATTACATCAAAAGGTGCTTCAACAAAGTATTAGTGTAAGGGTGTGCACACTTATGCAACCACCTTATTGCACGATTTTTATTTTTTATGTTTTTCCCCTAACAGATTTAGTTTGTTTTTCAATTGAATTGTACAGGTTATATGTCACATTAAATGTGGGAAAATTTTAAAATTATTTATTGTGGTCTCATTTTTTTTATATCACCAAAGCCTGGCATTTTAACAGGGGTGTGTACACTTTTTATATCCACTGTAGGAACATAAGAATTAGTTTGTCTGTTTTGAAAGATGGTATACAGATCTTCCTGAGGTGTTCCCCACATCTGCATCAATTAATACAATACTTCTCAACTGAGTTTCCACTCATGAGGATCTGTCCAGCGTCTGTTCCGTCTGACTGCCACTATGTTTTGGTCTGACAGTATGTAGTAGGCCAGAAGAGTTAGAAAGTGTTGAAAGGTTAACTCCCAAACCATTAATGCCAATTGGCATAGTCAGCACAAGCTGGTACCCCTTGTTTGTTTAAGTACCATATCACTGTGGTGTCTGTAATCACCTGATGAGGGCCTGGTTGCCAAAGAAGATGCTATAAAGCTTTTATAGGCTGAATCACAACCAGCACTTTTTAACACTAATGTGCTTGTGTCTGTCCGAATTATCCCACAGACCTTGCACTTTTACTCCCAAATAAACTGATCCCAAGCAAAATCTGGGGAGTTTGTCAAGACTGATCATGTTAGGGTAGAAGACAGGAACGAAGTCCTGGATTGAGAGCATTCTGATCCCTCCACCACTGTAGCACTAGCTTTACAAATCCAGTACTGGATTTTGAAAATCTAGGGAGTGAAGATGCTGGGTCACATGCTTTTTTTTTTTTTTTTTAGGAACCAATGTATGCAGCCTGGCAAGTGGAATCATTGGGATCATAGAAGCCATAAGGCCTAGAATTCTGAGGAATTCTCTGGCTGAAGCTTCAGGTAGACGAGAAAAGTTCAGGAATACTTTACGATAAGTATCTACTTTCTCTTGAGGTGAAAAGGCTTTTTGCTTTAGTGTGCCTACAAGACACCCTAAAAGACAATTGTGTGTGGTGGAACTAGGAAGGATTTCTGTATGCTTATCTGAACCCTTAAATGGTTTAGGAGGGATGAAACGTTTAAGGACTCTGGGCATCTGGACAAAGACTCTATATAAATAAGCAAATGTGGTACTTCCTTATTATAGCGGCCCTGGCGAAACATAACGCCATGATTTATTTTTACCTACACACCCAACATAAAGACAAAATGAAAACTGTTCTGACAAGATGTCTGATTCATACTCATAGTAAACAAGTTTTTAAGAAGGTCCAGAGGACTGCAAGGTCAAATAAAACAGCAGTTAGCCGGCAGTGAAAGTACAACATTGTATCCATTTCTTCTAAAGGCTAATCCACTTCTGATATTCAGTACACTAAGGAAAAGAACTGACCTGTCTATTGTTATCATGATACTACTTAACAAAATTGTCACTGAACTGAACACGGAAACACTGATATGGAGGGTAGGATGAGGTCACTGTTACTTTTACAAACAGAGCACTTTGCAGAAATACTTGGCGGCTGCCGTCCTTTTCCTGACTTTCTAGCACCAGACGGACAATGGAAGTTAAGTGATCTAAGACGTGAAGTGTGCGGCAAGACAGCAGGTGAGTGGCCTTTTCTGAGTCTTTTGTTTGAGATGGATTATCAAACTATATAAAGACAGCTGCAAATTAAGAGTAGAGATGTATGTGATAATTATGCACACTTACGAGATGAACATGGCAGCTGGCACATTCATTGAAGCTTCATTTCAGATAAGGACTTTTTATGTAAGTATATCGCTGGGGCCGCTATAATAAGGAAGTACCACAAATGTTCTAAATAATGAAACAATGTGATTATACAACAACCCCCCATTAATATTCCAAAATGTGCACGCTGACTGATCTTGCGTTCTCCGTTTCTGTAAATCAGAGTTATAGTAATGGAAAAAGGTCCAGTCGCCCGGACTTTTTCCATTAGTATAACTTTTTTTTTTACAGCAACGGAGAACGCAAGATCTCCGTTGCTTTTTACAACCTGTCTCACTATGTTAAACCCATTTAACATAGCGAGACACTTTAAAAAGCAACGGAGATCTTGCTTTTTCCGTTGCTTTTTTCAAAACTGTCTCGCTATATTAAATGGGTTTAACATAGCGAGACAGCTTTAAAAAAGCAATGGAGATTCTCTGTTGCTTTTTTTAAAGCTGTCTCGCCATGTTAAACTCGTTTAACATAGCGAGACAGGTTGTAAAAAGCAACGGAGATCTTGCTTTCTCCGTTACTTTTGCCCACAGCTCTGATGTACTGCGTAAGTATGCGCATGCACAGTACATCAGAACTGCCACAGAATACCAGACAGTTGCGGAAGGGCAGCAAGGAGGCAATATACAATGCCATTATTTAAGAAAAGTAAGTTTTTTTTTTCTTAAATAATGTCAATGTATAATAGCAATAACCCACTTCTGGGTGTGGGTAATCCAGCATTACCCACACCCAGGCATGGGTTATTGCTATAATATCCTGCAGCCTGCAATGAACCACAACTAGGGCTGGACACTTAGTAAATTCTTTTGGTGCAGCAGACAGTCCAAAGGACAATGCAGAGAACTGATAATGTGACCCACATACACAAAATCATAGGAAATATCCTGAATCTGTACGCTATTGGAATGTGGTGGTAAGCAACCTTGAGATCTAAGGTTATCATAACACAGTGGTCTGGGCGAAGGGCTAGTACTAGCTCAGTAGTCAATATCGTGAATTGTTGGAATCTTTACATAGAGACTACGGAAGGAGAGATCCAAAACTGGTCTCCACAAGTGCTTTCTTTTTTTGGGACCCGAAACATTCTGGATTAAAAGCCACTTCCTAAATGTTCTGAAGGAATATGTTTTAGGATTCCTGCATCTAACACATGTTGACGCACTTGAGGAAACAACTATTGTTTGGTTTGGAGGGGGAGGAGGAACTTGCTTGAAAAGTGGAGGAGGAGACTAAATCCACTGCCTATTGTAACACTCTTGAATCATCTTTAAAACCCATTTATCTGAAATGATCTGACACCAAGCTGGATGACTGAGGGACAAATGTTCTGAAAGTGGAAGAGAAATACAGATAGGAGGGGGGAAAACAGGACCAGGTCTCTGGCACAGTCATTCTAAAGTTGGTCCCTGACCCTTTTTTGAGAAATTCCCCTGTTCTGCTTTTCTTTTTTTTTTTGGGGGGGGGGTTACCCTCCTGCCATTTTTTTAAACACATTTATGGAATTATCAATTGTGACAAAGGCAAATTTACATTTATACAAAAGTAATTAAACCTTATTAAACACGTTCACACTTACAAACATTATACATTATATATATATATATATATATATATATATATATATATATATATATATATATATATATATATATCTAACAAAATACCTCAGAAGCTGGCACACTAAGGAAACAGACCAATAGTTCAAATCAGACATTCCATTTTTATTTCATATAAGCTAAGGAATGTTACATAAATTAATCAGTTCCTGCCTTCTCTTAAACCTCATTTCTCCTCCAAAACATACTTCTGCATGCATTGTTCCCATAACTTCCATTTTTTATTTAAGTTACTCATACCCTTTGCTAAAGATCCCATCTCCTTTCATTCATCTCTGTTAGAATATTCACTACTTCAAGCACAGTCGGTTTAGATTTTGATTTCCATTTTCTAGTAAATGTTTGACAGCCACCAGAATTAAACTTAACAAGGCCTTACTATGTCTAGGCAATTCAGGACCTATACCCCAGCTCAAAAAAATGATTTCCTTAGTTACACCCATTTGCTCGCCTAGTATTCCTGACAGAGTATTCTGCACAGAAGTTTTAAAGTCTGCCAACCCATTACCCTCCCAGAACATATGTTCCCAGTTACCTCTTTCTTCCCCATTACACCTCCAACATTTGCCATCTATTTGAGTAAAAATTCTGCTTGTAGTATAAAAGTATCTATGCAAACATTTGAGGCAAAAATTCTAAATCTTTTAGACTCTGCTGCATATTTGGGAGTCATATATACGTCCTCCCATTGTTTCTTTGAGAAATGCATATCTAATCTCTCTTCCTAATCTTTTTCTACCTATTCTGATTGATTCATATAGTTATTGTGCAATATTTTACATGCCCTACTAATTGTTCCCTTTTTAACAGCAGTTTCATTCTGGGTTCAATTAGAAACTCAGCCAGAGCAGGTCTTTCATTTAAGCATCCCCTATCCCTTTCTCTGACAGCAATCCCTGACAGGGAAGGCAATCAGTAGCCTGCAATCCAAACATCTTCTTGGCCTCTTCCCATTCTGTTACCTTTCCTTCTCTAATTATTTGGTCCCAATACCTTGGTTCTTTGCCATCTTCCTCCATTAAATTCAGCCCCTTCGCATCTCTTCTCTGTACTCCTAATTGCAGTCATCCCTATTGGCAGAATCTCCTTTCTCCATTGCTGTGTTGGCTTAGATGTTAGTATGCTCTCTGCTACTTTACGAATACAATATTCTGCATGACTGTTATTCCCCTTAAGGATGTGCATCCAAAATCCAATTCTTTCCTTATTTCTTGACCTATCCCCCTGTTTCATCACCATTCCTTCCTACTATGAACTGTAGCTTTCTGCTTGTGTTATGTATAAGAGCCGTAACTGTATCTCTAAAACAGCCCTTCAAATCAAGCAATCCTAAACCTCGTTGGAAGGACATTACCCACCACTTCACTCTTGCCCTCTTTCCCTCCCAAATAAAATCATTCAACTCCACATTACTTCCAGTTTCTCAGTTTTTACTATATTTTGTTTAGTCTCTTCCCACATATGCTTAGTTGCTATAAAAGAATCCTTTTTAACTCATACTTCTAAATATTACATCTTACCATGTTGCGGGTACATAGTTTAGCGCTATAGCATTTGTTTTACCTTCACTGATTTTATATCACCCCCCCCCCACACACACACAAAAAAAAGAGAAAGTTTCAGAATATTCCACAACACTCAGATGTCCTTTTCTGGTTCCATCAGGTAAAAAATAATATCATCTGCAAATAAAGCCAACGTTTCTTGAACATCATGCAAATTATATATTTGAATTTCTAAGTCCTTTATTTTCTTTGCCAGTAGTTTTAAACACACTGCAAACAACAAAGGGGAAAGGACACCCCTGCTTGGTTCCTCTATTCAGACGCAACTTATCAGAGGAATCCCCCACTTTGATTTTTTACTTTGATTCCTCATATATCCTTCTAATTAACCTTATTACTGTATCAGGAAATGCAAAAGCTTACATTGCCCTACTCAAAAAATCCCAGCTTACTCTGTCAAATGCCTTCTCTGTATCAAGACCCACCAATAACAGCATGGCTTCTTACATTCTGCTTCCCTCTGGATCATCATTGTTCTATTAATGTGTGCCTCCCCTCCACAAAACCGCACAGGTATATAACTATCAATTTTGACATCACATTTGCCATTCTTTTAGCCATTATAGAGATAAACACTTTTATACTCATGAGTTTAGAATTGAAATTGGCCTATATGAAATTGTATCCGATGGATCTTTACCTTCTTTAAGTATTAACATCCACCACAGCTTCCCCCCCCCACCAAGATGTTAGTGCCTCCCCTTCTTTTAAAATACTGTTAAACTAAACTTTATATGAAGCAGAAGCCCTGGAAACAGGATCAGCACAATCATACACACCTTTCAAGGCGTGTTTAGAAACTTGAAACAGATAAGACACAATCTGATTCACAAAAGGTCTGATTTTTGAGGTCAGGGAAGCAGTAAATTTCTTCCAAGTTATCAAAACAGATCAAAATAAATGTCCACATACAGCTTTGGCAGTTCAATATTCTTAAGGTCAATGAGACAGATGAAAAAAGTCTCTTATCCTAACTGTCCAGCCACCTCCCCTCCTCATCCCCAGGAAATGGATTGATTTTTTTTTTCATTTTTTTCCCCTCTCGCTTTTTTTTTTTGCTGCTTGAACCATAGGAATGGCTGCAGCAAGATGAGATGCAAGATGAGAATACAGAAATTTGTTAGCTAACAAAACCCTATATAATTTACCTGATTTTTTAGAAACTGATGGGAAAGAATCAGGAGCATTAAAGGCAGCTCTTGGGGCATCTTCCAGAGCAACCAAAAATTAAGAAATGGATGCAGAACTGGGACTTATTGATAAAGTAAATCATAACATTTGCCCAGTTCTTGGAGAACATCTATCTGTTCCCAAGTATGTCCCTCAGTCTGGAAATAGTCTCAGGAAATAGAAAACCTCCACAGGCACCATTTGTGTAGACTCGCCTAAAGATATGCTCATGACTAAGAGCTGGCAATGCTGTTATACATGAATCCAGCATACAGGGACTGGGCCACCAGGTAGTGTGTCAAGTCATTCTCTAAGCGCAACAATGATAGGTGCGATCTCACTCTTCTCTTGCACCCTGCCCTCACTAGTCCTGGCCGAGGCGGGGGGTAAACACCTGGGTGATGCTATATAACTGTGTTATCACAGACAGGAAGGTTCAGGAGATCGACATTTCCCCAGAAATCATCACACCCCACAGAACCAGCATGAACATGTGTATGATGCAGGACATATTACCAGAGTGACAGACGAGCAGAGTTACAGAAATGTCTAGTCTGTTCAGGTACGTCTTGAATATTGCAGACGGTTAGAATACGGTGCAATATAGTCACACCTAGATACACATACTGCTCATATTTGTTAATATGTGGTAGTCTGATAAGTATGACCACATGTGTGTGTACAACATTGAAGTGTACTGCAATGTGTAACAGAGCGGATGTTGGTTCACACATTAGTAATATGTTTACTATACACACAGCTTAACTTCAACGACATGGTAACAAACCACTCCTAACCAGTACCTCATACTATTATAAAGGGCTCCATCATGCTGGTAAAACTAGACAGTTACAATTGGCATTACCTAATCACCTATCAGTACTTGTTGACTCTGTGTACCACAGGTTACAGGATTACACACAAGTAAAATGAAACACATTTAATATGCATAACATTAATACAAAAAGTTTAGCTACCATGTGTGTAGAGAACATTAGGGATATGGAAAATAGGCTGCATTTGCTTTTTGTTTGTCTCCCTTCTTTGGTTTCTCCTTTGCATCACTGTTTATCTGTAAAAGTATGCTGTGTATTTGATATACTATCATGTGCGGTGTAAGGCACAGAGAAGCACCATGTTACTGATCCATTTACAGTGGTGTTGCTAGATGGGTGCTGCTGTCACTGCTGCATGTCTCCTGGGCATGTGTACAGCACCTACACTCCTCTGACTTTCCTGGATGTCGCGCTGTGGTTTAGGGGAAGCAATACGACATAAGAGTAGGTAAGTACACGGAGGATGCAACACTCCAGTGAGACTCTAACTTAATAACGGTTTGTCTATTAGTACACAGCATAGGGATATAACCACCGTTAATTTGCATACTACCCAGGAGACTTTATGATAGAGTTATTATCTTGTTATAAGTGGACTGTGCACAAATTATTCATTTTGTGGCAGTTACCACAGGTGTTAAGGTTGTGAGCTGTAGTCCCTGTAGTAAAAGGTGGGATTCCATCCATCTTTATTTAATGTGTGACCTTCAGCAAGTTACTTAATCAGACACTGCTCCCAGACTAGCCCTGCTACATGTCTAGTGGGCCTACCTAGTTAACAAATAGGTATTATTACTATTGTAATAGAATTGCAGCTGCTATTTGTTAAGGACATAAAGGAATTAGAGGTGGGATCTTTAGAAAAGTGAAAGAGCACACTGCATAGAAATAAATGGAATTTGTGGAAACAATACACAAAGAATAGCATTCAACAGGAGGAGTGCGATTAAAGAGACAACAGGAATTGAGCAACTTATGTAAAACTGGAATGAATGATTGTTAAATATGTAAATGAAATATATTACTATGGCTTATTTTCTTTTCTATTAATGTATGTATAACAATGTCACTTCTACAATTACTATTTAATAAAGTTGCAGCTATTCTGTACATTGGTCATTTGTAGATTTTGTCAGAACAACATTTAACTATTATAAATGCACATAAAATGTAACTGCAGCAGCCTTCGCAGATTGAAAGGAAACAGGAAGAACCTTAAACTGATAAAACATTTAACCAAAAGTAACATTTTTTGTTAACTTTAAAGTTATACTCTAGCTTTGGCCGGCTAATATCTAGCTGTATTCAACTGGACGTATAAGAGAATTTAAGTACCTTTATCTGCACTTTTTTTCAAATAATACAGTATTTAAATTGATTTAACTGTGTTGCAGGAATATTAACTGAACTGGAAGTTTTGACTCTGCTCTTCAGTTAGTCCCACCCACCCACCCTCCCTGTTTTTGTTTTGGTGTTAATCTTAGTGGCCTTGAAACTGCCCGCCCCTCTTGTAAATTTGTGTTTGGATACTCCTTCTGGACCCATCTCATTTGCTCACTCAGTGAGATCATATTCTGATTTCAGGCACTCCTACTGTGTACAAAGAGAGCATATGGGAAACAGAAAAAAAAATTTAAGCTTGTTTCCTGCCTTTCCTGTTAAGTGGTATAGACTGTTTGTAGGCTTCTGAGCCCCCAAGCCCTTCTGTGTTGGAGGGAAGCCTTCTAGCTTAGTTTTTTTTCTTATAACTAGCCAGTTTTCTAGTTTCAGCACTCAAATCTGTTTCTTTGAACTCAGCACTTGTTCAGAACTCATTGTAAGCACTACATAAGCTGCAAATTACTACAGCACGCAACTTTCCTCGCTTGTCTAGTGGAAAGCAGTTTTTAGTACTTAATAAATAAGCACTTATCCAGGCATGTCTAAGGGTCAGCTCCCAGTGATTTATCCTGTCTACCTGATGAATCTGGGCATCTTGGGGCAATGCAGCAATTGCCTCATGTACACAGACAACACTCTCCTCCTACCACCCAACACTACAACCTGTGAGAGATCCACTTATATAGCCAAACTGGAAGCAAAGCTCTCTTCACCCAAGACTGGACTAGACAGTCAAGAGGAGAAGGTAAACACTTGCACCACACCACACTCATCACATAGTTCCTCAAAACCTACACCACCAAAACACACACATAGAAACACAAAACACACACCTACATTCGCGGAGGCTCTCAATAAAAACCTGCCCAAGCATCAGGGACATCCAAAGCATAAACGTAAGCAAACTCCACCCCCCAACACAACCCAAATGACACATAGCCCACAAACTCAGTGTGCCACTCAACCACAGCCCATAAGCCATAACAACGTACCCAACACTCTAGTCATAGGTGACTCTATAGTCAGGCACACTGATGTTCCACTCACTAGACTAAACAAGGAGAAAGTTACTGTCAGCTGCCTGTCAGGTGCCAGGATTCGCCACATAACGCATGCACTCAGGTCACTCCACAATAAGTACAAATATGACACTGTCATTGTCCATGTTGGTGTGAATGACCTCAGACGTACCTCCCTGGACTACATGAAATGCGACATGGAGGAGCTCTCCGATCTTGTATCCCAGGCAGGTATGACCCTAACCCTGAGTAGCATCCTGCCATCACCCAGAATGATACCACAGTACAAGGACAAAATGATTGACTTCAACAATTGGCTAAGTTTCTGGTGTCATTCTAAGGGGATCCAGTATTTGTCTGCCTGGGACGACATGATCAACAGTCCACGATGCTTTGCCAGAGATGGCCTGCACCTGTCGCCCTTAGGATTCCGGATACTGGCTAAGACTCTTGCCACCCCTATAGTGCCTTTTTTAGGCAAGGTTCAAATGACAAATTCACCACAGTAACCGGTACAAGCAAGCAAAATCTGAGGGTAATGCTACTCAATGCTAGAAGTCTAAACCTCAAAATGCACTCACTCGAGGCACTCCTTAAAATGGAGAACATTGACATCTGTGCAGTGACAGAGACCTGGTTCAAAGCTCCAGAGAGCACCCCTGCATTACCAGGCTTCAATTCATACCACACCTTTCGGCCACCTAACCCAGAAAGAAGCACTAAAGGCGGAGGCGTGTCCATATTCATTAAGGATATCCACACCTCCAGGCTAGTTGCACAGCATAATGCATCCGAGATTATCCAAGTGCAACTAACTCTGGGCAAGACCGCAATCCAAATTGTAGCTTGCTACAGACCCCCCACCATGTCCCAGGATTCACACTCCTCATTTCTTGATACACTGGAAAGTATTTGGGTACAACCCAACACCCTAATAATGGGCGATTTCAACTACCCCACCATTAACTGGGAAAACTACTCATGTACCAACTCTTTTGCTCAACGTTTTCTAGAATTCATAAATTCCAATGCCTTGGATCAACTTATTCACACCCCCACCAGGGGCAGCAATATCCTAGACCTGGTCATTATCAACATGGGAAACCGGTGTTCCACACCAGAGGTCAATTCCTCGTTGGTCAGATCAGACCACAAGCTAATCAGACTAGACATCCACATCCCACCCCCTGCCCCAGTTAGGGAAACTATCGTAAAAAACTTCTCAAAAGCCAACTTCACACTTCTTAAGACAGAAGTGGCAAACTTCATGACACCCATGCAGACGGACAATAGAGCACTTACACAAGTGCATGGATCATGCTATCCCTAATAGAACCAAGATGTTATCCTCCAAAAAAAGGAAGCCAATCTGGTGGTCCTCTGCCATAAACAAACTCTACAACAGAAGAAAGAAACTGTTGCAAAAAAAAGAGTAAAATCCCATGACTGGAGGAACTCCCTGGTCAACCTCAGTAAGAAGCGGAGATCCCTCATAAAATCCTCCGAAGCTAGTTACGAAAACAAAATTGCCACTGACTAAAGACAACCACAAAGCATTCTATAGCTATGTCAAGAATCTAAATGGGAACACTCAGATCTGCTCTGAGTTACAGCATAATGGCACTAAATATACAGAACCAACTGATATTGCCAACATCCTAGCAGATAGGTTCAGTGCTAACTTTACCCCCCTCACAACCCCTAGAGGGCCCATCTCTATACTGGAAGAATGCAAAGTTCCTATAATCACGACTGCACAGGTAAAAAGCACACTCTACAAAGCCAAGAACACAGCATCCATGGGACCTGACAATATCCCAGGCTGCGTTCTACACGAACTACAGAATGAACTGGCACCCTACCTAAGTACCATGTTCAATCATAGCCTCACCTCAGGCTTTGTACCCACTGAATGGCACACCGCGACAGTTATCCCACTCCACAAAGGGGGAGTCACGCCGGAAACTACCGCCCCATTAGCCTGACGAGCCTGGTCTGCAAGGCCATGAAACGTATCATCATGGAACTCATAAACAAAGACATTGGTAATCTCCAAACTCTGGACACTGCTCAGTCTGGATTTGTAAAAGGCAGATCATGTCTCCTAAACCTGACTGACTTCTTTGAAGCAGTCACCAAAGCCATAGATATGGGTAAAATGGTTCACACAGCTTATCTAGATCAAGCCAAGGCTTTCGACACCATCCCCCACTCTGGAATTATACATAAGCTCACTAAACTAGGTATAAATCCCTATGTCACAAGATGGGTTGCCAACTGGCTCATGGACAGAACCCACACTGTGAAAGTAGCGGATTCCAAATCCGACATCAGACCAGTGACAAGTGGAGTACCACAGGGTTCAGTCCTGGGTCCTCTCCTGTTTGGTATCTACTTTGGTATCTACTTCTCTGAAGTGCAGGCCAAAACAGAAGGTCTTTAGCTAACAAAGTTTGCAGATGACTGCAAACTAGGAGCCATAATTGAAACTCCTAACGATGTGGACAAACTACAAAAGGGCCTCACTGAGACAGATACCTGGTGTCAAAGCCATGGCCTGAAGCTCAATGCCAAAAAAAGTGTATTTTCATCCCCTTTGGTAAAAACTCTGTACCCATGAACTACCACATAGCTGGTAGTCTACTTAATGCTGAAACTGTGATGAGACCTTGGGACACAGGTGGACAGTAGTCTCTCATTTGATAATCACATCGCCACAGTGGTCAGGAAATCCTTCTACGTGGCTCATCTCATCACAAAAGGATTCTCATCCAGAAAAAAAGAGGCAATTGTTCCCCTCTACTCATCACTCAGACCCATTATAGAGTACAACGCCCCTTTTGGTATGTACCTCACAAGACATCTACAACAACTGGAAAGACCACAGAAATACCTCACAAAGAGGATTACTGGCCTAAAACAGATGCCCTATGCAGACCGTCTCAAAAAACTACAGCTTTACTCCATCGCATATCGCCTACTCAGAGGCGATCTCTGCCTAACATACAAAGCTATGTCAAACCCAGAGCTGTTGGACATGCTCCACTTAAAGAAATCCCAATCCCTCTGAGCTACATGCTCTAGGGACCTTAACCTTGTCACCACAATAAACAGAACATGCTGGAGGGATAGATTCCTGTCCCAGAGACTTCCCATACTCTGGAACAGACTACCTATGTCAAACAGAGCTCCTCATTAGCGCTCTTCAAGAAAAATCTTGATGATTGGATGGGAAATGGGAAATTCACCCCGGGGATCACTTCTGTGGCTCTGCTCGACAGGGGCACAGGAAAATATTTTTCCTGAGTGGCGAAAGCCAGGGTACAATTTTTGGCTAGGCTTGTATGGTCCCTAGGGCCGATAGCCTAGTACCTACATATGAAATGCAATTTTCATTGCAACAGTGGTTGCGACACTGTGTTCTCGTACAGTATGTCTACAATATAATTCACTCCAAGATAGTGACATTGAAGGACACTATGAATACATAGTAGTAAACCATTATGTTAAACAGATCTTATAATACAAGTATCTGACAAGGACCCATGGGTAATATGCAAACTATGGATGAATGCATCTCTACAGATAAGGGAGGTCTACTTGGAAGTGTGAATGCTTTACTTAAACTTCCTGCCAAAACAACTTTATACAAAAACACAATAAATGAACCAAGAAACATAGCAAATGAGCACTCCAATTTTTCTACAAACCTTCATACAGCAGGGAAACAGCACAAATCTGTTTTACTCCCAAGCTCTAACAAATACGCACCTCCAAAAGCTGTACAAATATACTGCCCGCAACCAACAAAAAAGAATAGCATACTACTGCCTAGAACATATATGGTTTAAAAATATAACACAGCACTAAGCATGTATGAACCAGCAGTGATGTGCTATTGCACAGTGCTTCACAAGACACACTGCTCAATACTGTACACAAATGTTCATACCGCTTAAATAACAGCTTTATGTGAACCCAGGGATGCCCATACTCCAAACTCTATCTGTGATATTATACACATACCAGCAAAGTCAAAGTTTATGCACTTAACACTCACTCTGGTGGTAAGGCCTGCATCACATCTATGTGTGTTCTCTCTCTGACAGCAAGTTATTCAGTGTAAATCAAGTGATTAACCTCTCCGTGCTGGCATCACCAGCTGAGTGCAGGAGGAAAGTGAGCCTTGGAGACAGCATTTAGCTTGAAAGAATGCTAGGGGACCTTATCCTTATGTGCTGGCATTATTCAGAATGCAACTGTAAGCCAAGAGTGCTAGGGGACCGTATCCTTATGTGCTGGCATTATTCAGAATGCAACTGTGAGCTAAGAGTGCTAGGGGACCTTATCCTTATGTGCTGGCATTATTCAGAATGCAACTGTGAGCTAAGAGTGCTAGGGGACCTTATCCTTATGTGCTGGCATTATTCAGAATGCAACTGTCAGCTACTAGGCATGGCTTCTCTTTAGGTGTGTCCTCACTCTCTCCTAAAGTGAATCACCCCCAGACGGCATTCCTAATCACCAAGCCCAGATGTCACTCATGGTTCCAGTCTTGTCAACACCCACGGCAACAAGGAGCACCTGCCTCATTCCGTTATATTCTCACTACTCCATCCATCAAACAGTGGTGAGCAGGCACATTCTCATATTCTTCCCCTCCACCAGGTGCTATACGTACCCAGGCTGCATAAATTAACCCAGCTCTAGGTCACTATCAGGGCTTCTACCCACTGCATCAACGTAGCTGGCTTACTTTGCAAGACTTGCAGACTTTGGCACAAACTATCGGATCAGGCTTTGTGAAAATTGGCATTGTGTGCTATCAAACCCTGGCAAAATGCACATTTTGCAAAGAGTAAGATTAGGAACTACTGCAAGCTAATGAGGCCCAAAGGTGACATACGGTGCTAATATGTCATGCATGAATGCAGTATTCTGAGACATGCACACATATGTGATTACCGCTACATAGGGAGATACGTACATTTGTAAAGCTTCCTTTGGAAGCTGTTTAACGTACACAGCAAAACATTAACTGTAAATGCTTGGTGTGAGTACCTCTTGCGAGTACCGTTGCATATTTTTCCACGTGTTGTCCATTGTAATAATATGTTCTTAGCATTTATTTTTTATTTTAACATTTGTTAACTGGAAAAGTCTGACTTGAAACATAGTCAGTTTTTAACAGATGCCTGGACAGAAACGCTCCAGATGCATGTCTTTGAATGTGGGAGGAAATTGGAGCACCCAGAGGAAATCCACACAAATGGCATGTAGACTCTGCACAGAAGGCACTCCAGCCAAGAATCGAACCAGAGAACCTCTTGCTGTGAGGCAACAACACTACCACTGCACCACTGTGCCATCCATATAGCACAGCATAGAAAGCAGCTTGCCATGTGAAACGGTCCATGACAGTATGCAGCACACCAGCGGTTGCATACCTATGTGGCTGTGTAGAAATGTGAATCGCTATGATCACGAGACAGAGTATGTTTACAAATATATAGATATACCTAGTTATATATGTACATATCAAAAGATAAAGATCTACGTATATAGAAATATATATGTATATATGTACATATGTACACACACACACACACACACACACACACACACACACACACACACACACACACACACACCTATTTTTACCTAAATGTACATACAAACAAATATACATGGGTGTGTGTTTGGGGTGGTTATACATGTGTACATATAACCATAATGTAAGTAAATCCAACATACAATGCATTAATACACTGGATAAAAATCTGTCTTGTCAATGTTTATTTTTGAAATTTGATTACCAGGAAAATCAGACTGGGCAGAAGTCCATTTTCAGCAGAGGCTCTGGGAGAAAAGCTCCAAATTATTACAAAACATTTTAAGAACAATAATTTTACATTTATATGCATATCACACATGAGTACTGTTTTTAAATTACTCTTTTAACTGCACCAAAAACTCCGAAAGACAATACTTTTTTTGAATTCCTACTTGTTTATCTGTACATATAAGCATAATGTAAAAATAGCCAACATACATTGCACTGTACATTGGATACACTATGCCTTGTCAATATTACTATTTTTTTAATACTTTGCCCCTTTAATTACAAAGACTTTTGAGTAGTGCGCATGACTTTTTGGAATCTCACCACTTCTGCTACTGTCAGGATCGGATGGCGTGTGCTTTACACAGAATAACATTCTACTACATTACAGATTGCAGTAATTAAACAGAATGTATCACTTAATGCATGTTACCAAATTTTACATTATCTACAGTTGTTAGAGGACACTTACACAAGGTGATGATCTTTAAATTTTACAGGGGGGTGAGCAAGATAACTTTGAAAACATAAGAACATGGGCTCAAACAGGTTTAATTTGCTTTGTTATGGGTTTATTTGTGCATCATTCTTTCAACAGCCACAACCAAAATGGCATTCCATTAGTACAGGCCTAGACATACGCACATATATTATATTATATATATATATATATATATATATATATATATATATATATATATATATATATATATAAATAAAAACACTAAGAAATCCCCACAATAACACACGTATGCATGCGTGGCTTGTTGACACTGCCAACATTCTGTTCTGACTACAGAAATCCCCACAATAACACACGTATGCATGCGTGGCTTGTTGACACTGACAACATTCTGTTCTGACTACAGAAATCCCCACAATAACACACGTATGCATGCGTGGCTTGTTGACACTGCCAACATTCTGTTCTGACTACAGAAATCCCCACAATAACACACGTATGCATGCGTGGCTTGTTGACACTGCCAACATTCTGTTCTGACTACAGAAATCCCCACAATAACACACGTATGCATGCGTGGCTTGTTGACACTGCCAACATTCTGTTCTGACTACAGAAATCCCCACAATAACATACGTATGCATGCGTGGCTTGTTGACACTGCCAACATTCTGTTCTGACTACAGAAATCCCCACAATAACACACGTATGCATGCGTGGCTTGTTGACACTGCCAACATTCTGTTCTGACTACAGAAATCCCCACAATAACACACGTATGCATGCGTGGCTTGTTGACACTGCCAACATTCTGTTCTGACTACAGAAATCCCCACAATAACACACGTATGCATGCGTGGCTTGTTGACACTGCCAACATTCTGTTCTGACTACAGAAATCCCCACAATAACACACGATGCATGCGTGGCTTGTTGACACTGCCAACATTCTGTTCTGACTACAGAAATCCCCACAATAACACACGTATGCATGCGTGGCTTGTTGACACTGCCAACATTCTGTTCTGACTACAGAAATCCCCACAATAACACACGTATGCATGCGTGGCTTGTTGACACTGCCAACATTCTGTTCTGACTACTACTAACGATCTTATGCCCATTACACAACGTATGCTTGAATGCTCAGGGCCATTACGTCAGAACTTTTAGTCTGCACTGTTCTCTTTGATGTTCATATCCTACTTAATGGAATCAGGACCATGGATATGGCAGACTACAAAGGCCTGCCTGAATACTTCTTAATATGCACATACAACATGCAAGTCTTCACTTGGTATCACGTCTATCATATACTATCACATGCTCTAAGTGGCGTCTTGCCCCAAAAGTAAATCGCTGAGGAATTCAGCCCTGTGTAGGATCCTTTAGAGATAAATCCCAGTTTTCATGTACAAACTGGGAGCTACAGACTGATCAAGTGACTTGCCTGGTGAAGCTGATCATGAAAGTGTAGGCTGTGGACATCAAATTATGTGACTATGTGGACTGTAAGAAAGCAGATAACAGTATATACTTCCTTTCTGTATTGGGCAATCTGCTAATTTTATCTAGCCGATACCTACTTTTTTTTGCATTTCCTCCCTTTAAAAAAAACAACACACATATCTCTTCTTTACAGTCACTATAGCACTTTTATGGGTCAATGTTATAAAATCACGGAGTATATGACAAAGGTAAAAAATAATTTAGCAAAATGAACATTTCTGACTGACACACTGTAGAAGAGAGCTTCACTCTCTCTCCAAGTAACTACATTTAACAAAGCCATTTTGTTTCTGCAACACTAATCACTTGAATGTGAAGTTACCTTACTCCCACTGCACAGAAATACTGAACAAAAGCAACAATGTAACAAACTGATGACAAAAGGAATTTCACTAAGGAAAGGGGAGATAAGCAAATGGTTAAGGGATAAGCAAAGGTCAGGCTTCACTGACTATTCTGTACACCAACTCTTGTTTTAAACAGGCGCTTAGCAAACTTAAATGTTGTTAATGTAAAACACTAGTCACCACTGTTTTAAGATGGAACTACACTGGACACATTTTTGTTTTGTAGAAGATACACTATAAATTAAGGCAACTGCCAAAAACCTGTGGGTAGCTCATCTACAATTTACCGCACCACACAGCAAATGATGAAACAAGAACTCAAACTCGCTCATTTAGTTTCAGTCATTATCTTTTAGAAATACTGAATTTGGGGCAATTTTAGCATCTCTGGCCATTTTTAGCTTATCAGCAACTGAAATGGACATTTAAATTTTAGAAAGCATTTAACTGTAGCTCCCTGTATACTACAGGATTACTAGCAGGCAAAACAACAACAAAAAGCATTTTCATAACATTCTACAGACCAAAACGCAAAAGGTTAAAAAGACAAGAACACCAGCAAATGTAGGAAGTCCTTTGTTCCTTACAAGAGTGAAGCACACAAATGTGGGTAATTCACTCTGGCATGCATCATCACAAGATTCACACTGAAAACTTTCAGATAAATCATTGAAATAAAGCACAAAAATTAAGCATTCATCGCCTCCACAGTAAAAAAGATACCAGCTATGTAAAAACTACAAAACCCCTTTGTTGTACGGAACAGACGCACAAAAGAGCCCCAACATATCTTGTGATAAGATAAAGTAGCTTATTCTGAAGGACTCAAAGTGCTGTGACTGCTTGGCACAATTAAGATTTTCACCCTATATGACAGATGCAATTTAATAAGAAAGGAAATGTGACCAATTTTCAATTTTTTCTAAGTTCAAGGAAAAGGCAGGAAGGAAGTTAAAAGATCTGAGGAGACTGACAGCAGTTTGATAAAAAAAAAAGAATCATGACGAAGTAGCCATGGGTTCCTTGGCACAATTTTTGCCAAAAGAGAAAAAACAAGCTCACACACAAAAGAGAAACAGGCAGACACACGTGTGTGTGTGCATGCGCGATTGTGTGTGCTTGTGTGTGTGTCTGCGTATGCAAGCCTGTGTGTCTACGTATATGTAGACACACGAGCGCACAAAATATAAAATTAGTGTTGGTTGACAGTGATCACAAATGTTTACTGAGTTCTTCTGAATTAATTCTACGAGACACTGCCTGGGCTGTAAGGAATACTGCTGATATGACAACCAGTTCAGTACAAGCCATACAAGCAAATGTCCTGCTGATCCTTTGATCTTTCAAGAAACAAAAGGAATTCCTGATGGAGACTATTTGGACGTTTTATGAATTATTTTGCAGTTACTAATGTCCCAACAGAAAATGATAGAGCTTGGAAGATATTTATATATATAAAAAGTTTACACACACCTGTTAAAATGCCAGGTTTTTGTGACATAAAAAAATGAGACCATAATAAATCATTTCAAACCTTTCCCACCTTTAACGTGACCTATAAATTGTACAATTCAATTGAAAAACAAACAAATTTGTTAGGGAAATAAATATAAAAAATAAAAAATGTACGATAAGCTGGTTACATAAGTCTGCACACCCTTAAACTAATAATTTGTTGTGCGCATTTTACTTTAATTATAGCATTCAGTCTTCTTGGGTACACACGCCATCATAGGTGTGTACTAGGCTAATGGCCCTGGAGCTTTTATAAACCTAGCCCATAGGATTACCCTGACATCGTGCCAGCCAACCTTAGTTCCCAGTGCCTCTGTCGAGTAGAGCCATTGGAGTGATCCCCAGGGTGAATTTTCTATTTCCCATCCACTCATTAAGGTTTCTCTTGAAGAGGGCCAGTGAGGTGCTCTGTTTGACATGTATGGGAAGTCTATTCCATAGCAAGGGCAGTCTCTGGGTTATGAACCTGTCCCTCCAGCAGGTTCTGCTGACTGTGGTAATGAGGTTGAGGTCACTGGAGCATGTGGTGTGGAGGGACTGGGATTTCTTTAGATGTAGCATTTCTAACAGAGTTGCATCAGACATGTTTTGTATGTCAAGCAGAGATCCCCTCTAAGTAGGCGGTATGAGACAGAGAACAGTTGGGAGTTTTTTTGAGTCTGTCCATATAGGACAAGTGTTTAAGGCCTAGGATCCTCTTTCTGAGGTACTTTTGCAGCCTCTCCAGTTGTTGCAGGTGTCTAGTGAGGTACATGCCAAATGGGACATTGTACTCGATGACTGGCCTAATGAGGGAAGAGTAGAGGGAGACAATGACCTCTTTCTTCCTAGATGCAAAACCCTTAGTAATGAGATGTGCCACATAGGACTTTCTGACCACAGTGGCAATGTGGTGGTCAAAAGAGAGGCTGCTGTCAACCGGTGTTCCCATATCTCTTATAACACCTTCTGTGTTCAATGGACTACCAACGATGTGGTAGTTCATGGGAACCGGGTTTTCCCCAAAGGGGATGACGACACATTTTTTTGGCATTGAGCTTAAGGCCATGGTTCTGACACCAGTCGTTGGTCTCAGTGAGGCCTTTCTGCAGGATGTTAACATCACTTGGGGGTTAATAATAGCGCCCAACTTGCAACTGTCTGCAAACTTTGTCAGCCAGAGCCCTTTGTGTTGGCCTGGACTTCAGAGAAGTAGATACCAAACAGGAGAGAACCCAGGACCGAACCCTGTGGGACTCCACTCGTGACTGATCAGCAGTCAGACTTGGAGTCTGCTACTTTCTCACTGTGGATTATATATGTGAGCCAGTTTGCAACCCACCTAGTGATATAGGGGTTGATGCGGAGTTTTTCTATGATTCCTGAATGGGGAATGGTATCAAACACCTTGGCCAGATCCACGTAGGCAGTATGAACCACCTTGCCTTCAACCACAGCTCTGGTGACTGACTCACAGAAGTCGACCAAGTTGAGCAGGCATGATCTACCCTTTACAAAACCAAACTGTGTGGGATTCAGAGTTTGGAGATTCCCTATATCCTTGTTTATTAGGTCCATGATGATGTGTTCCATGGCTTTGCATATCAGACTCGTCAGGCTAATGGGATGATAGTTCCCAGGGTCTGTAGTCACTCCTCCTTTGTGAAGAGGGATGACTGTAGCAGTGCGCCATTCAGTAGGGACAAACCCTGAGGAGAGGCTGTGATTGAACAGGGCACACAGGTGAGGTGCCAGTTCACTCTGTAGTTCATGTAGAACACAGCCAGGGATATTGTTAGATCCCATGGAAGCTGTATTCTTGGCCTTGGACAGTGCTGTTTTAACCTGTGCAGCGGTAATACTGGGTGCATGGCAATCTACTGGTATTGTGATTGGTCCTTGGGGGGGGGTAAAGTTGGCAATGAATCTGTTGGCCAGCACATTGGCAATATCCGTTGGCTCGGTATAGGAGGTACCATTGTGCAGTAGCTCAGAGCAAATCTGGGTATTGCCATGGAGATTCTTTACATAATTATAGAAGGCCATGTGGTTGTCTTTACTATCTGCTGCAATTCTGTTTTCATAGCTAGCTTTAGAGGATTTGATGAGGGATCTCAACTTTTTGTTGAGGCTGATAAGGTGAAGTCCCAAGACTGGAAAAACTCCCTTATTTCCCATCAGTTTCCTCCTTCTGTTGTAGAGTTTGTTTATGGCAGGGGACCACCAGATTGGCTTCCTTTTTTGGAGGAAAGCATCTTGGTTCGATTGGGTATGGCGAGATCCATGCATTTGTGTATGTGTTTGTACAGTGCATTGGTGTATGATTCGGCGGTCATCTAATTCTCCATTTGCATGGGTGCCATGAAGTTAGCAACCTCTGTTTTTAGGAGCCCAAAGTTAGCTTTGGAGAAGTTTTTCATGGTGGTTAGCTTTGCAGGGGGGGGGGTGTATTTCCAAGGTGATTAGTTTGTGGTCGGATCTAACCAGGGAGGAGTTAACTATTGGTGTAGAGGAACAGTCACCCATGTTAGTAATGACCAGGTGAAGGATGTTGTTACCTCTAGTGGGGTAAGAACAAGCTGGTCCAGGGCATTTGAATTAATGAATTCCAGGAAATGTTGGGTAAGTGTATTGGTACATAAATAGTTTTCCCAGTTAATGGAGGGGTAGTCCAAGTCGCCCAGAATGAGAGTGTCAGGCTGGACCCTAATATTCTCCAATGTGCTTAGGAACGTGGAATGTAAGTCTTAGGACATTGTTGGGGACCTACAGCAGGCTACGACCTGAATCACTGTCTTACCCAATGTTAGCTTCACCTGAAGTATCTCCGATACGTTATGTTGGGCTACCAGTCTGGAAGTGTGCACATTCTTTATGAATATGGAAACACCACTGCCTTTGGAGCTTTGGTCCAAGTTCTAGGGCCGAAAGGTGTGGGAAGCGTTATAGCCTGGTAGTACAGGGGTGCTTTCTGCTGCTTTGAACCAGGTCTCTGTTACAGCACAAATGTCAATGTTTTCTATTTTAAGGAGTGCTTCGAGCGAGTGCATTTTCAGATTTAGACTTCTAACATTGAACAGCATGACCCTCAAGACTGCATTTGTTTGTAGCTGCTACGGTGGTAATTTGGTGTTTGAAGCACCGCCTAAAAAAGGCACTACAGGGGTGGCAAAAGCCTTGGCCAGTATCCAGAAGCACAGGGGTGACGGATGCAGGCCATCTCTGGCAAAGCATCGAGGTCTGTTAATCATGTCATCCCAGCCAGACAGATACTGGATCACCTTAGAATGACATCAGAAACTTAGCCAATTGATGAAATCGATAATTTTCTGCTTGTACTGTGGTATCATTCTGGGTGATGGTAGGATGCTGCTCAGGGCTAGGGTCATACCCGCCTGGGCTACGTAACCCGAGAGCTCCTCCATGTCTCTCTTCATGTAGTCCAGAGAGGTACGTCTCAGGTAATTCATGCCCACATGTACAATGACAGAGTTATGTGGCGTATCCTGGCACCTGACAGGCAGCTGACTGTTACTTATTCAACCTAGTGAGTGGGACATCACGGTGCCTCACTATTGAGTCACCTATGAATAGTGTGTTGGGTATGCTGTTCCGCCTTAGGGGCTTTGATTGAGTGGCACACTCTTTAGGAGAGTTATGTGTCTCGTGATTAGTGTTGTGTTGTAGTGGTCAAGTGCATTTCTGCCTTGGAGGTCTCTGCTGTTTGGGTAGATTTTTATTGACAGTCTCCACAAAGATGGATTTGTGGTTTGTGTTTTTATGTGAAGGCAGTGCTGGTGTGTGTTCTGGAGGGCTATGTGTTTCTTGTGGTATGATGCAAGTGTTAACCTTCTCCTCTTGACCAGCATTCCAGTCTTGGCTGGAGAGTGCGTGGCTTCCAGTTTGGATATATAAGTGCAACTCTCGCAAGTCTGAATGTTGGAAGGTAAGAGGAGAAGGTTGTCGGTGTACACAAGGCAGTTGCTACATTGCCTCAGGATGCACACGTTCATCAGGTTAACAGGAGAAAGCAAAGGGAACTGACCTTCAGATATGCCTGGATGGGTGGGTATTAATAAGTACTGGAGCTGTTTCCTTGTAGAACATTTAATGCTGGTAGCACTTTTGTGTGCTATAATAACTGCTACAAGAAGTCTGGTAAAGTGCTAGACTGATAAGTTAGTAAAAGTGCAGGAGAGGAGAGAACTAGCAGGTCTAAAGGAAAAACTGAAGAGCAGACTTTGGCACTGCCCAGAAGCTACAAACAGTCCCAGATACAGCAAATCTGTACCTGGACTAGACTAGTTACAAGAAAGGCAGGAAAAATGCACAAACGTGGGCTTTTAAACCAGACAGTTGAAAGAGATTGAAAAACTGCCCAAACAGATAATAAACTACAATTTCTGGGCCAGAAACCACTCCTCTTGTGGTAGATAGGCTACCTAGTGCTTACCAATGCTTATCAATTAAAGAGACTCTGACTAACCACAAATAAAGTTCAGATGTCCTAGTAGGATTTTCCTGATATTTATTCAGCTGCCTGCTACACCAAAAGCCATAGTTCGCAGACAGCTTACAAAGCATCAAGGGGATCTCATTGTTGAAAGTTATCAGTCAAGAGAAGGGTACAAAAAATTTCCATAGCATTGGATATACCATGGAACACAGTGAAGACAGTCATCAAAAAGTGGAGAAAATATGGGACAACAGTGATGATGCAAAAAACTGGACATCCCTACAAAACTGATGAAAAGACAAGACGAAAACTGGTCAGTGAGAATGCCAAGAGACCTACAGCAAAACTGAAGAAGCAGCAGGAATTTCTGGAAAGTAATGGTTGTGCACTACATGTGACAACAATCTCCCATATTTTCCACATATCTGGACAATGGGGCAGGGTTACAAGATGGAAGCCTTTTCTTACACAGAAAAACATCCAGGCCCGGCTAAACTTTACAAAACAATACATCAAGTCTCCCAAAAGCATGTGGGAAAATGTGTGATGGTCTAATAAGACTAAGGCTGAACTTTTGGCCACAATTCCAAAAGGTACGTTTGGTGCAAAAACAACACTTCGCATCACCAAAAGAACACAATCCCCATGGTGAAGCATGGTGGTGGCAGTATCATGCTTTGGGGTTGCTTTTCTTCAGCTGGAACTAGGGCTTTAGTCAAGGTGGAGGGAATTATGAACAGTTCCAAATGCCACTCACTTTTGGCCCAAAACCTTCAGGCATCTGCTAGAAAGCTGAAGATGAAGAGGAATTTCACCTTTCAACACGACAACGACCCCAAGCATACATCCAAATCAACAAAAGAATGGCTTCACCAGAAGAAAATTAAAGTTTTGGAATGGCCCAGCCAGACCCCATACCTAAATCCAATAAAGATCTGTGGGGTGACCTGAAGAGGGCGGTGCACAAGAGATGCCCTCGTAATCTGACATACTTGGAGTGCTTTTGCAAGGAAGAGTGGGCAAATATTGCCAAGTCAAGATGTGCCATGCTGATAGACTCCTACCCAGGAAGACTGAATACTGTAGGTAAATCAAAAGGTGCTTCAACAAAGTATTAGTTTAACGGTGTGCACACTTTTACAACCAGCTTATTGTAAGTTTTTTATTTTTTATATTTTTCCCATAACAGATCTGTTTGTTTTTCAATTGAACTGTAAGGTTATAGGTCACATTAAAGGTGGAAAAAGTTTTGAAATGATTTATTGTAGTCTCATTTTTTATATCACAAAAACCTGGCATTTTAACAGGAGTGTGTACACTTTTTATATCCACTCTATGTATGTATGTGTTTACCCAGGTAGAGCACTGATCAAGCATGACCAATTTCAGGCTCAGCCCAGGTTGACACAAAGTAACAATACAGCGTCTGATCAAGCATGACCGATTTCAGGCTCAGCCCAGGTTGACACAAAGTAACAATACAGCATCTGATCAAGCATGACCGATTTCAGGCTCAGCCCAGGTTGACACAAAGTAACAATATAGCGTCTGATCAAGCATGACCGATTTCAGGCTCAGCCCAGGTTGACACAAAGTAACAATATAGCATCTGATCAAGCATGACCGATTTCAGGCTCAGCCCCAGGTTGACACAAAGTAACAATATAGCGTATACAACAAGGGAAGTGGTTACAGCAGAAACATTTCAAAAAAGTTACTATAGCAAGTTTAAATGGATTCTCCACAACTAAATATCAGAAGACTATGTACTTATATACATATATAAACTACTAAGAAAGAGAGTCCAGAACAAGCTGTAGCAGAAAGGACAGATGTAGTTAGTAGGTCAATCAGTCGAGATGTAAGATGGTGTGTTAGATGGTTAAAGGTGGAGTTGGAAAGATGCACTGAAGCATAAGGATCATGTGATGTGACCTACAGTGAGGTGACAGCATGGGGACGCACAACTAGTTAGTGTGGTGGTGTCTCATTCGTTACTGGAATTAACCAAACAAACTGCTCCACAAGCTAAGAACAGCCCTATGCACCATCAAGCATAGAATCAAGAAACAGCTCAATCTGACATTTTTCCTGTATCTGGACAACATGAAGCTGCAAGCTCCAGTCTTGCTAATGCCCGTCTGTCAATTACATTAAAATTCAGCTTTACAACTGTACACTGTACTCCCCCAGAACCTAAAAACTCTGGTTTCCCGTAAGCTCCACAGTGGGTCATGAGAATAATGCCACTGGACAGCTAAATGGCATTGTTTATGGTCAAACTGCAATGGCCACTAAATGCTTCTGAACCTCCAACTTTTGTTCTTGATTAATAAAAACATTCTTGGCAAATGTTTTTGTTTTTGTTTGTCTTGAGCTATAACAAAATGTATCTACTCATAGTTACAAAGAAAGATTGACCATATCAGTCATCAGCACAGTAGCAAAGGTGCTCCAACTTTTATTTTCAGTTAATAAAAACACTCTTTGCAAATTATTTCATTTTTGTTCATCTCATGCTATACAGTTGTGTAAGGTGCACTTACCCATAACAGTAAACGTTTGAATTTCTCAAAGCTGAAAGTAGCCTTTAGGCTATATGGCTTCTTTCCCCGACCGGGAAACAATAACTGTACAGCTTCACACCTCTCTGCTCCTACACACACACACACACACACACACACACACACACACACACACACACACACCTTCACTCTGACAGCTGACTGGCTAGGCCCAAGTAGGGAAGTCAGCAGTCAAAGTGAAAAAATGTCTTCAGTATTTTCTTGCCACCTCAAGGAGAAGCAGCACCGAGACTTCAAAGGAACAGCAATTAGCTAAGAGCTTTATTTCTGCAGAGAAGTTCCCACTAGGGAACCTCATCACAAAAATGTTTTGCCCTTTTAAGAAAATGCTATTTTATTTTCTGAATAAAAGTGGTGTTTCCCCTTTAAGAAATGTGGCATTTTTTTATCAATAGCTAAAGTTTCTTGTTAGTGACCACTGTTTTTAACTATCTGGGTATTTTTACTAACGAGCTAAATTTGGGAAAATATGTACTGCTTGTGTAACCTTGACACTGTGTGACTAAAAGTTTTACTTCAGGAAGGCAGCAACGTGTTTTAGTAGTGTAGTGCTTTCAATGAAAGAGTGTATACTATGCATCCATAGTTATGTCACTGCTCTGGGCATACTGGGTTGGACTCGAAGGGTAGTGTCTGCTACTACTTTATGCATCCCACATGAAATGAACATTTATTCAATAATTCTCTAGTTGGTTCTACTATGAAACACCAATTTCAACAAAGGAAAAACAATGCCTGAAACACAAAATGGTGAAAAACTAATTTTAATGGTACTCTGTGGTTACATCAACTCAAAGAAGGATGAAATCTCCCAAAAGAAGTGAATAACTGCCAGTGCACATCTAGAAATCGCACTGGCAATGATTTCTTACAGAAAACAGCAATCAATGTTTTCTTCACACTTTTTTTCTCTTCAGGATACAGACGCTTGAGGAATTTCACCTCAACCACCTGTAAAGCAGCCTTCTCCTGTCAGTTGATTACCTGCATTATCTCAGTCAGGGTGCAGGGAAACAGAAACCGTTCCCAGCACTAGGTAGGCAAAAGGCAGAGAACCTAATCCTTGGTGGGCAGCAGTCCATCGTGAGATAAGCACAAACTCTCACTAATTTTCTTTTATTTGCTTTAGTTTGTTAACCAGGTGAGTGGACTGATTACACAGATCCTTTTCACTCACAACCTGGGCCTCAGGCAATTTTAAGTACTATCACAACAAAGAGCAATACACAAAGCAGTTAATACACAAAGTTTCAAATATCACAGAACATAAATCCACAAGAATTAGAATATAACAGTACATTATTCCACAATCTGCTCAAAAAAGAAATTGATGTACAGGTTATGTTACAATAATTAGTTAGCTTGGAACTTCATATGATGTAGCGACAGAAAAATAATGTAAAAAGTAGCTGATAAGTAGATGACTCACCCACACACTCACCCACACACCCACACACTCACCCACACAAAGAAGTATGACATCCATTCAGTACACACACACGCCAGTACATACACACACACGCGCCACTACACACACACACACACACGCGCCACTACACACACACACACACACACACGCGCGCGCCAGTACACACACACACACGAGCGCCAGTACACACACACACACGCGCCAGTACACACACACACACGCCAGTACACGCAAACACACACATGCGCAAACACACACACGCGCAAACACACACACACACAGGAAATTTGGAGGTTTTGCAATTAACTATGACATGCCTCTGGGATGTGAAAGGAAATGTGAGGTGATGAAAATGTATCTGGGCACAAGGAGATCATGCACAGATGTTGCACAGAAGGCACCCCAGCTGAGAGAACCAGACTACATAACCAGGTGCAACTATTCCATCCTGTAAATGCACAGCCAATCTTACAACTATAACAATTGTACAATGCAAATGTAACACTTGTACAATACTATAAGCGTCATCACTGTTCCATGTAACCATACAATGTGTTGTTTTACTTATTTAAGTTTATTTACTGGGCTAGTACACCAATCACAACAGACCATTTGCAGGCACAACCCAGGTGAATAAATTGACAAAATAAATAAACAAACAAAACATAACTGATTCAATAATCAAAGAAGATACAAATCAAGCATACAACTGAAACACTGAAATATTACCAGCAGAGGAGAAAAACAAATGCGGATTAACTTTAGTAGCAATTACAGGAGGTAAGCAGCAGGTGAAAATGGTGGGTAGAAGCAGAGGTTATGTAGGTGATGGATGAATTAGATGATGTATCTTGTGGAAAAGCACCTACTGTCACATTTTTGATGGAAGTGTCTTCAGTTGTGCTCTGAAACTAAGGAAAGAGATTTCTTTCAGGTGAGGGGAGAGGGATAGCCAGAGTTTGAGTGCAGGAATGGATAAGGACAGGTCAGTACAGTGCAGTCTGGTTCAGAAGGTCTAGAGTGATGGAGTCAAGTTAGGAGAAGTTGAGGAGATTGTAGGCGGTGGTTGTATTATCTCTATTTAAACACAGCTTCCTGACAGGCTTCATACCCAATGAATGGAGGACTAGAATGGTTGTCCCTATACACAAGTGGGTATCTTCCACAGACCCTAGGAACAACAGACACAGAAGCAGTGGCAGCTCGTAATATCGGACTGCAGCCCACCCCCCAGCTGTGAACTACAGTGGTACAGTCCTACAAATCCTCCATACAAAGTGAATCTGGACTGTTGCCTTACCAGTCCAGATTCAGGAAGAAGGAAGCAGACTGCTGATTCCCCAGAAGTCTGTGCGGTGCTAACCGCATAGACTGGAAGGGGATCAGACTGCAAAGTCAGCAGTCCTGGAACGAGCCGAGAAACCAGAAGTGTGCATTCCAGCGGGAACGCAGGATTACCGTTTGCAGGAGAAAGCTGAAGCTGTGGGTTTACTGCAGGAGATAGCTGAAGCTGTTACAGGATGAAGGAGAAAGCTATGGATTGCAGGTACAGGAGACTTGGCTGTGGGTTTGCTGAAGTTATGGACAGTGGTCAGCTGTGGGTTTGTTGAAGCTGTTGCGGACGGACTGCAGTTATGGGAGACTGTGTGTGTGGTGTGTAAAATTCCCCACTTAGTTTATACTGGTGGCAATTAGAGAATACCTCAGGCTTGAACCCTGTACCTGATGCAGAAGGCTGTGGGTTCTACTCCCACAGTATGTAGATGCATTGCTGATACTGTACTGTGTTGTAAACAGGGTGGATGCTGCCATCTTGAGAATGACCTCTTTGGTGAAGATACCTAGTAATTATGAACCCGTCCGTTATTTGCCATCCATTCCCTATTATTATTTTTTAATGTAATATAGGCAATTTATTCCTCAAGGAAAACAGGCACTTTATTTGTAGATGAAACAATGAAATATAAAGTTGTTTGCTAGCAGCAACCTCTTCATTAGTTACAGATCTTTTTAATGTGGAATTATTTAGATTACGTTTACTTCTGCAGAGATTGTGCATATTTTCTGATACTGGTGGATTATAGAAGGGTAGACTTTTATGACGGAAATGTTCTTAGTTGGGCAGTATTGTCATTATTGGTGCATGCATTTTGTTTCATTGTTTACTGGAAAATGAACATTCAAAACAATAAATTTAAAATACTCTAACAACTGTACTGTATTATATAAGGAATATAATTTAATGCAATCAGGAAGGTGCATCACAGAACACATGTATGTTTTGTGTGCAAGGGACCTATCATTTGAAAATAGCCCAAAGTTAATCTTTATCAGCCACTAGCCAAATGTATTTTCTTTGAATATGGGTTTCAATGCTGTTTCAATGAATGTGAGTTTCAAGGGCAGATAAGTTTTAATGCTAAGTCTATTTTCATTGTGAGACTGCATTGCTTTGTTTAGCAGATGTCTTAGTGTTTGTGCTGTAAAATGCAAAATAAAACTTTCAAATGAAGTCCAAATCATCGTAGAAGTAAAGCAGTATGCACATTAGTGTTTATGGTAAATGGGGTGAAATAGCCAAGTAATGATTCATTAGAATGGCTGCAGGGGGGAGGCTCCATTTGACCATGATTTTGTGAGGGGGAAGGGCGGCAAACTCAGACAGCCCTGGCTAAACTATACCTCTCAACTGTCCAGATTCACAGAATTAATAGATTTTTGCTTCTTATTTTTGGTTTGTTCCTCATAAAATTTGTGGTTTTCTGGCAAATCATTTACGAATTAAGTCACTAAATGACAGACATTGAGTTAACCTTCAGAAAAATGCATGCTAAAGCAAGACATGTTATTCTATCAACTGTCTCAGTTTATACAAGAGCAATTTTAGTACTGTTTATATGTTCCCCCAATATATTTAGCCTTGTCCAGACTTCCTGCACTAACAGGTTGAGAGGTATGTGCAAATAAATTGCTTTATAGAATTAGGCATATCCAAACCTCTCAACTGTCCCCAATTTTGGCTCAAAATGTTACTCTTTCCCCTAATAATCCCTCGGCAAAATGGCAATATTGGAAGTAAAATGTGGAGGGTTTACAATTAATAACTGTAAAAATCGAGTTATAGATTACTTTTATTTCAGAAATGCATGTAGATTCTTTTATTTTGTCATCTGCTCAAGTTAGCAGTACTAATATTAAAAAAGTGTCCTTTCTTTGATATGTTCCCAGCTGTATTGTGTGGCTATTTTATATTTTTGCATCACATTTTTGGTCCATGTTTCATAAAATTGTGTTTTTTTTGGCAAATTGGTGGCAAATCATTAAAGACTAAAGTTAGAAAATGACAGACATTTGAGTTTCAGATTTCATACCCTTCAGAAAATCCATACTAATGCAAGACCTACTATTCTATTATCTTTCTAAGTTTATAAGAGAAATATTTAAAAAGTGTCCTTATTTTTGGGCCTTTGTCCCACTTCTATGTATGGCTTTGTCCAGATTTCTTATTCTGAGGTTGAGAGGTATGACAAATGTGTCAGGGCCATCACAGTCAGCCAGAGACATTTCAAATTGTGACATACTTGCTGCACCCCACTCCCCCATGTAGTGACTCTGGATGTGTCCAAGCAAGGCAAGGAGCAGTTATGCAGTGTAAATGTGCAGAGTATCCCCCATCCAAGATAGACACAAGTACTACAGTGGCTTTTCATCCGCCCTTGATTTTGCAGAATGTTCTGGTTTCTGTCATATTTTTATACTGTTCATAGGTTCACAGGTTAGTACTAGGCTAACTGCCCTTGCAAGCCATTTTAAGCCTAGCCAATTATCCCTTGTGAGACAAAAACCCTGCACCTTGGGTTTGTAAGTCAAACACTTTAACCATTAGGCCACCCTCCTAACCCGGTTGATTTATGCTTATTCAGACAGTGCCTGTTGCGCTGTTTAAGTAGCAATGCTTTAATGGAAATCAGGTAAGCCTGTCTGAGATTGTAAGATGCAGTAAGTTTTAATAAGCATGCTGTTACAGAATTGCCAACATTGAAAGCCTTTCTGTTGTCATGCAGAGAATACTTAAATAACTAGATAACGTATAAGCCTTGGGTATTGAAATGCATAGTAGTGTGAAAAGAAAGACCCTAAAATTAGTTCATCTCTGTAGGTTATACGCCATCTGGCTTTGTACAGGGTGGTACAATGGTGTTCCGAGGGGAGTGGTGGTGTGAATTGATCAATTTTGTTTTCAACGTACTGTACTTTACTTTTATATATTTTGAAGCAGGTTATGGCTAAAAACTGGACACCTCTGGCCCAGCTCGCCTTCATATAAATAAATAAAAACAAAACTTCCCCTGTTTTAGCATCAGTGACCCTCGTGGATTGAGTAAACATGGTAAATACCCAATACATACTTATGAGATCCATACCTTCATTGAGGATTCTATAGCAAACTATAAGGCTAATAATTACTATGGCAATACAAGGCTAGACGTCTTAAAAGCCACACAGATTAATAGCCTAGTAAGCACATTAGAACCTATGCCATTCAATACTGTCCTCATAAGTTCATAGGTAGGTACTAGGCTATCGGCCCAAGGGCCTATGTAAGCCTAGCCAGCAAGGTACCATAGCTTATGCCACCCAAGAAAGTTATTTTCCTGTGCCACTGTCCAGCAGAGACACAGAAGTGATCCCCAGGGTGTATTTCCTATTTCCCATCCACTCATCAAAATTTTTTTTGAAGAGTGCTAATGAAGAACTTTGCTTGACATAGATGGGTAGCTTGTTCCAGAGTATAGGAAGTCTCTGGGACAGGAATCTATCCCTCCAGCATGTCCTGTTTATTGTGGTGACAAGGTTTAGGTCCCTAGAGCATGTAGCTTGGAAGGATTGGGATTTCTTTAGGTGTAGCATGTCCAACAGCTCTGGGTTTGACATAACTTTATATGTTAGGCAAGAGCTCACCTTGGAGTAGGCGATATGCTATGGAGTAAAGCTGGAGTTTTTTTGAGGCGGTCAGTGTAGGGCATTTGTTTGAGGCCAGTAATCCTCTTTGTGAGGTACTTTTGTGGTCTTTCCAGCTGCTGCAGATGTCTTGTGAGGTACATTCCAAAAGGGGCGTTGTACTCTATAATGGGTCTAATGAGTGATGAGTAGAGGGGAACAATGATCTCTTTTTTCCTGGATGAGAACCCTTTTATGTTGAGGTGTGCCACGTAGAAGGACTTCCTGACTACTGTGGCAATATGACTATCAAAGGAGAGACTACTGTCCACCTGGGTCCCAAGGTCTCATCACGCATTCGGTGTTAAGTAGATTGCTGCCTATATGGTAGTTCATGAGTACAGAGTTTTTAACAAAGGGGATGACACTGCACTTTTTGGCATTGATCTTGAGGCCATGGCTCTGACACCAGGCATCTGTCTCAGTGAGGCCCTTCTGTAGGATGTCCACATCATTTGGGGACTTGACTATGGCTCCTAGTTTGCAGTCATCTGTGAACTTAGTCAGCCAGAGGCCTTCTGTGTTAGCTTGTACTTCAGAGAAGTAGATACCAAACAGGAGAGGTCCCAGGACGGAACCCTGTGGCACTCCACTTGTCACTGCCTTGAGGTCAGATTTGGAGCCTGCAACTTTTACAGTGTGGGTTCTGTCAGTGAGCCATTTGGCAACCCATCTTGTGACGTAGGGATTTATACCTAGTTTAGTGAGTTTAGCTATATGGGGGATGGTGTCGAAAGCCTTGGCGAAGTCAAGATAGGCTGTGTGAACCACCTTACCCTTATTCACGGCTTTGGTGACTGCCTCAAAGAAGTCTATCAGGTTCAGGAGGCATGATCTGCCTTTCACAAACCCGAACTGGGTGGGATCCAGAGTTTGGAGGTTACCAATGTCTTAAGTTTATGAGTTCCATGATGATACGTTCCATGGCCTTGCAGACCAGGCTTGTCAGGCTAATAGGTCGATAGTTCCCGGGATCAGTGGTGGCTCCCCCTTTGTGGAGTGGGATAACTGTTGCTTTGCGCCATTCAGTGGGCACAAAGCCTGATGCAAGGCTATTATTGAACATGGTGCTTAAGTGGGGAGCCAGTTCATTCTGAAGTTCGTGTAAAACGCAACCTGGGATGTTGTCCGGTCCCATGGATGCTGTGTTTTTGGCTTTAGAGAGTGCAGCTTTTACCTGCGTAGTTGTGATTACAGGGACTCTGCATTCTTCCTGTATAGATATGGGCCTTTTAGGGAGTGAGAGGGGGGTAAAGTTAGCACTGACCCGATCTGCCAGGATGTTGGCAATATCAGTTGGTTCTGTAATTTTCGTGTCTTTGTGCTGTAATTTAGAGCAGATCTGGGTATTGCCATCTAGATTCTTGACATAGCTATAGAATGCTTTGTGGATGTCCTTGGATTTAGTGGCAATTTTGTTTTTGTAGCTAGCTTTGGAGGATCTTATAAGGGATCTCAGCTTCTTACTGAGGCTGACCAGGGAGCTCCTCCACTCATGGGATTTTACTCTCTTTTGCAACAGTTTCTTCCTTCTGTTGTACAGTTTGTTTATGGCAGGGGACCACCAGATTAGCTTCCTTTTTTTGGAGGATAGTGTATTGGTTCTGTTTGGGATAGCACAATCCATGCACTTGTGTAAGTGCTTATAGAGTGCATTTGTGTAGGATTCAGCAGTTGTAACTGTACTGTCCATCTGCATGGGGGACATGAAGTTCACCACTTCTGTCTTAAGAAGCATGAAGTTGGCTTTGGAGAAATGTTTTACTGTGGTTTCCTTAATGGGGGGGGTGGGGGCGGGATGTGGATATCAAGGGTGATAAGCTTATGGTCGGATCAGACCAACGAGGAGTTGACTTCAGTTCAGTGTACAGAAAAAAAAGAGAAATGCAGATACACTAGTGTTAATTTGTAAATGCTTGCTAACTACAGATCTCAATTTTTTATCTCCAGAAAAAAGGCAAACCAAATCAATGAAGGACAAAATAGTACTTACTAATAACTTACAAAACTTGTATCATAACGGCATGGAGCAGCATGCATTTTCTGCAGTCTTATTATTTATTTAATATATTCTATCATACTTTGCCAAAAACTTTCATGAAAGAGGAAGCAAAATCTGAGGCCAAAATTAGGTAACGTATTAAATAAACAAACATTTTGAAAATAAACTCGGAAACCTTGTGGAATAACAGAGTTTGCATTAACACTTATTTTCTGAAGGATGTGAAGTCTGAAACTCAAGTATATGTCATTATTTGGTGCTTAAAATCCTCAATGATTTGCCAGAAAAAAAATTGTTAAGTGTCAGACTAAAATTATCAGCCACAAATCTCATGATTCACAAACACAGAAGGTTTGATATTTACCCCGTTTACTGGGACAGATTACAACACTAATAAGCCCCTCACTTTTCTACAAATCCATAACATTTGTATTATAAGTTTGTTCAAACACATTTGCTACAACTTACTTATCGATAAACACAGCTGTCTCTGTACCAAATCTGAATATTATGTTGGGGAGACCTCAAACGATTCCTGCCAAGATCAGCATGCACAATGTTTAATCCAGTCACACAATAACAATAATAACGGGTTGTGACAGGTCAACTCATGCTCAGAGAAAACAGTCCTTGGTGCCATGGCATGCACCCCCACCCCGATCAGTATAATAAAGGATGGAATTCCGCAGGGCCTGAGGAAGCCCAACCCCCACCCGGCATCCTGACAGAATTACTACCCACTGACTGACCCCACTGGGGGACGGGGGTAGCACTTACGAGAGCCTCACAGGAGAGGACATCACCACTAGTCTTCGCAACTCGATACGGTACAGGTACTTAACACTTAAATAAGTAAAACACCACTCATAGTAAAATATAAAAATAAACGAAAACACACTGAGGCGTTAACCATTATTAAACTACGGGACAAGACAGTAAGTTAGAATTTAACCGGCTAATAACAGGTCGCGGGCCATGTAAGCCATCACTACCGACTTATATGATGTTTAGGATAATGTACCATCATTTAGAAATACAGTAAAAAAGAGCCGATGTTCAAAAACATCTTGTAAAAAGAGTCAGTCGGTGGGGGTTACAGTGGCGAATCTCGCGCACATGGCTTATCTTCCCCCACAGCTCTCAACCTTCCAAATCCAAAATGAGGAACACTCGCCTTCATAATGTGGAACAAATGGGCAAAAAAGTGGAACATGTACTAATGGCTTACTAACATCAACTAGGAAGGTCACAGGATGGTTAAACTATGCTGGTTTTACTTATAAAGAAGATCCTTTAATGAATTAATATGATTAATTTCTATTTACCATGGATTTCACTTAAAAACATTCCTAACACTGAATGTGTGACAGACTATTTCAATGTGGAACTTGAACCTTTTAAGACCCCAAATGAGGTACGCTCCTCGTAATGAGGTACACTGGAGAGGTATGTTTCCCGACTTCACAGAAATTCGCGGTGTTAATCTTCATGCTGCTTTACTCAAACCTAGACAGCCCAACCAGGATGTCTGTAGGGCATCAACACCATATCTTAATGGCGTGGGTGAAGACCGCAAGAATTCAAGAGTGCGTGTAAACTTCAGAAAGGTACGCACTGCTTTTATAACTCAATGACTACCAGCTGTAACACTGACTGTAAGCACAAGTATCTGTGATGCATCTTACACTTGTTAGAAATGCCAACGGTAAATAATGAAGTACACTAAGCTGTATCACCCCTTACCTCTTTGCTGGCACTTTACCACCGACCAACAGGACAGAAGTAACGCAATTACAAACCACCACAGAAACACCCGTGTTTTCATCTCGAAGCCGGCTACAGGCTCACTGCTTCGGAACAAACTTCCACAAACTCCAGTCCTCCTGAATACGAAATACACACTCTCATTCAGCAACACTGATCCTACGATTCCTCATTTCAGTCAATCACACACCACTAACCCCCCCCCCCCCCCCATTAAATAGTCCCGCCCTTCCTGACCTCTGGTACCCTGCAGTAACCACCGCTGGAGAAAAATGCCCCCCGCGGAGCCAAAGTTCCCTTCAGTGTTTTATAATCTGTTATCGCACATTATCCCCAGACTAACTTATAGTACTGCTTTAACGGCCTGGTGTTTCACGGCCAAGTAACCCCACAATGTACAGGTGACAAAATAAGACGTGCCACCCCTCTGTCCTTCGAATGGCACTTCCCTTGGAGACAACTAACCTGCTTAACGACAGGTCACCGGAGGGAGAATTCGCACTGGGGTTTTGTTATTAGTATTTTTTTTTACTGTAAAACTAAATAAAAAACATTAAAACATGTTTTAAAATGTCCGCTAATGCTGACAAATGTCAAAGACCGGTGTTTCAGTTTAGACGGACATTCATCCTGGTGTACTTGTATTCGATAATAGTTTCGGATTTTTCTCAGCATTTACCTAGTTATTAAACTGAATGTTAATATTTTCTGTTAATATTGTCTGCACTGCAAACATAACTCTTAAAATTTCATAATTTCGCACGTCTCCGACTTTGCACATGTTTTTAATTTGTTCCGTGAATTTATTCTTGCATCTCAAACCTTTGAAAGTAAGGCTTGCACTCATTAAATTTGTTGATTTATTTTAGCCGCTTTCCCGGGTCTATTTATCATTACATGAAAGACTTAGTCAGACACAACACGATATTTACAGCAATATCGATGACTTTAGCAAAAGGTTGTAGGAGTAAAATGACAATGAGGGTTTATAACGAAGATGTTGAATAAGTGAGTTTTGAAAACATTAATAAATTGAAGCAACACAAATTACTGCTACTGAATAATGACAGCCTATTTACCCTTTGGTTTTCAGACTTCACATCCTTTCTAAGTTTATAAGAGCAATGCTTGAAATCTGTTATTGATTTTGAGACCCTGCCCCCTTAATGTTTGTCTTTTTGTCCAGAATTTTTGCTCTAAGAAGTTATGAAGTATGTTCTCAATGGATGCAAAAATTCAAACATAAACAGTCCAAATATATGCCGCCACTTCAAATAAATTGTAGAATGGATTTTCAGAACATCAGAATAAACAGTACCAAAATATATTGATGCCAGTACCTCTCAATTGTCCGGAATTTCACAGAATGTCCAGATTTTGTACATATTTTTTGTCAATACCTTGTGAAATGTGTGTTTTTTTCAGGCTTTGAGGAATGCAGTCACTAAATAATGACATGAGTTACAGGCTTCACATCCTTTAGAAAATGCATGCTAATGTAAAAACCTATCATTCTAGAAACTTTCTAAATATGTAAGAGAAACATTTACAATCCATCCCTCATGTTTGGCTTTTGTCCCTCATTATTTTTGGCTTTGTCTCTGATGATTTTTAAACTAAGAGGTTGTCTGCAAAAAAAAAAAAAAAAAAAGATGTGTTTGACATAATGTTTAACGTTTTCAAGTCTTCACCTTCTTCACACAAGGTCCAGAGTTTGATTCTGATCTGTGGATATTGGTAAGTCTTAAAATGGCCCTTCAGGGCAGTTAACCTACTACCTATCTATGAAACAGCAACCACAGCCCCAAAGTTTTCATCTTCTTCATTGCGAGGTTGGTATAATGGTCAGGGTGTTTACTTTGCAACCAAAAGGTGCAGGGTTTGATTATCATATGGGGTAATTAACTAGGCTTAAAATGGCCTGTAAGGGTAGTTAGCCTAGTACTAATCTATGAACCTATGAAGTGTTTGTAATATGTAAGGGTTATGTATTTGGGCGGCGCAGTGGTACAGCGGTTAACGTTGTCACCTCACAGCAAGAGGTTCACCGGTTCGATTCTAGGCTGGGGTGCCTTCTGTGTGGAGTTTGCATGTTCTCCCCGTGTTCGCGTGGGTTTCCTCCGGGTACTCCGGTTTCCTCCCACATTCCAAAGACATGCATCTGGAGCATTTCTCCCTAGGCCTCCGCTGAAAACAGGCTCTGTGGAACCTAGTCGGACTTTCCCGGTCAACAAATCATAAATAAAAAATAAAAATAAATGTATAAACAACAGATCATTGTTTTTCCACCGTATTTGGCATTCTTCAGCTATTCCACTGCATTCATCAGACTTATCATTGAGTACAATGTCAGTCAAAGGGGATCCAGTGTCTGTCAGCCTGGGACGACATGCTCAACAAACGGCGTTGCTTCGCAAGAGACGGCTTGCACCTGTCACCCCTAGGCTTTCGAATATTGGCCAAGGCTCTTGCTGCCCCCATAGTGCCTTTTTTAGGCAAGGCTCAAAAGTCAAACCCACCTCCGTAAACAGCACAATTAACAAAAAACTGAGGGTTATGCTACTCAACGCCAGGAATTTAAATTTCAAAATGTACGCACTTGAAGCACTCCTCAGTATGGAGAACATTGACATCTGTGCAGTAACTGAAACCTGGTTCAAGGCTCCCCAGCACTACAGGGCTACAACTCATACCACACGTTTCGGCCACAGAACATGGACCGAAACACAAAAGGAGGGTGTGTATCCATATTCATCAAGGATACCTATACCTCCAGGTTAGTGACCCAGCATGATACCTCTGAGATCATCCATGTGCAACTAACATCAGGTAAATCTGCTATGCGAATTGTGGCCTGCTACAGATCACCCTCCATGACCCAGGACCACCACTCCACCTGTCTGGAGACACTGGAAAACATGAAGGTCCTACCAAGCACCCTGATATTGGGCAATTTCAATTATCCTACCATTAACTGGGAAAACTACTCGAGTACAAACTCCCAGGCCCAGCGCTTCGTTGAATTCCTCAACTCAAACGTCCTGGATCAGCTGGTAAACTCCCCTACCAGAGGTTCATAGGTTCATAGGTTCATACTAGGCTATCTGCCCAAGGGCATTTATAAGCCTAGCCCATAGTTATGTGGCTTTCGCCACCCCTTTAGTTTGAATAAAAACTATGCCTATCATTTTGCTGTGCCTCTGTCAAGCAGTGACACTGAAGTAATCCCTGGGGTATATCTGCAATCTCCCATCCATTGGTCAAGATTCCTCTTGAACAAGGCCAGAGAGGTGCTCTGCCTCACATGTACCGGGATTTTGTTCCACAGCATAGGGAGTCTCTGGGTGATGAATCTGTCCCTCCAGCACGTTCTATTTATAACCGTATCAAGGTTTAAGTCTGCGCCCTTGTGGTTCTGAGGGATCTAGATTTTTTGAGGTGAAGCATATTCATCAAATCTGGGTTTGACATGGCCTTATATGTCAGGCACAGGTCACCTCTGAGCAAGCGGTATGAGACTGAATAGAGCTGGAGTTCTTTCAGTCGGGCAGCATAAGACATATTTTGAGACCCTTTATCCTTTTGGTGAGGAACTTTTGGGGCCTTTCAAGCTGCAGCAGGTGTCTGGTCAGATACATTCGAGCGGGGCATTGTACTCAATCATAGGTCTAATGAGTGATGAGTACAGGGGACGATGACCTCCCTTGATCTAGATGTGAATCCCTTCATGATCAGGTGGGCGATATAGAAGGTTTTCCTAACTACTTTAGCAACATGAGTGTCAAGCGAAGGCTACTGTCAACCTGGGTCCCCAGATCCCTGATGACTTTCCTGTGCTCAGTGGATTGCCACCTATATGGTAGCTAGGGGTAACCTTGTTTTTCCCGAAGGGTATGACTATGCATTTTTTGGTGTTTAACTTCAGGCCATGGCTCTGGCACCAGTTATCCGTTTCTGTGAGGCCCTTCTGGAGGATATCTGTGTCAGATGTGTTTTCGACTATGGCCCAGTTTGCAGTCATCTGCAAACTTTGTCAGCCATAACCCTCCTGTGTTTGCTTGTACTTCAGAAAAGTAGATGCCGAACAAGAGTGGACCCAGGACTGAGCCCTGTGGGACACCACTTGTGACAGGCTTTGAGTCTGACATGGCTCCAGCAACTCTGACCCTGTGGGTTCTGTCACTTAGCCAGTTTGCAACCCATCTTGTGATGTATGGGTTTACATTCAAGCTGATGAGTTTTTCGATGATACCTGAGTGGGGTATTGTGTTGTAGGCCTTTGCCAGGTCGAGGTAGGCTGTATGGACTGCCTTTCCCTCATCAATGGCCTTGGTGACTGTCTCGAAAAAGTCAACCAAGTTTAAGAGGCAGGATCTGCCTTTGACAAAGCCAAACTGGGTTGGATCCAAAGTCTGCAAGTTCCCTATGTCTTTATTTATGAGTTCCATTATGATCCTCTCCATGGCTTTGCAGATAAGGCTTGTCAAGCTAATGGGGCGGTAATTTCCAGGGTTTGTGGAGGCACCGCCCTTATGAAGTGGGACCACAGTCGCCGTGTGCCACTCCTTGGGTACGTATCCTGAGGTGAGGCTAAGATTAAACAGCTGTCCTAACTTTGGGTTTAATTCCTCGTTGAGTTCGTGAAGCACACAGCCGGGGACACCATCCGGTCCCATGGATGCTGTGTTTTTTGCCTTAGTGAGGGCAGTTCTCACCTGGGCGTTGGAGATGTTTCGGGGGCTACAATCCTCTGCAATAGATATCTCCCCTTTTGGGGAGGGGAGAAGTTTGCACTGAACCTGTCAGCCAGTATGTTGGCAATGTGTGTAGGTTCAGTAATTTTCACATCATTTTGAACTAATTCTGAGCATATCTGGGAGTTTCCTCCTAGGTTTCTAACATAGCTAAAGAAAGCCTTATGATTCTCTTTAGAGTCCTTGGCGATTTTTCTCTCAAAATTTGCCTTGGATGATTTTATGAGAGCTCTTAGTTTTTACTTATAATGATCAAAGGTGTCTTACCTTTCAAGGATTTTGCTCTATCTTGTAGTAGCTTCCTCCTTTTGTTGTAGAGCTTGTTTATGGCTGGGGTCCACCAGACTGGACGCTTGCCTTTGGTACAGACAGTCTTAGTTTTGTTTGGGATTGCCTGATCCATGCAGTCCTGTAGGTGCTGGTAGAAGGCATTTGTAAGTGATTCAGCGGTTTGAGTAATGTTTACCACTGGCTCAGGGGCCTTAAAGGAGACCACACTAGTTTTTAGAAGTGTGAAATCGGCTTTTGAGAAGTTTTTCACTGTGGTCGTTTTTGTTTCAGGTGGGGCGGATGAGGACCTCCAGCGAGATTAGTTTATGATCTGTTCTCACCAGTGAGGGGTATACTATCGGTGTTGAACATTTTGATCCCATGTTCGTGATGATGAGATCAAGTAAGTTTTCTCCTCTTGTGGGGATGGTGACTAGTTGTTCCATGGCATTTGAGTTTATGAACTCCAGGAATCTTTGGGTTAGAGTGTTCGGGCTTGAGTAGTGTTCCCAGTCTATATTAGGGTAGTTGAAGTCACCTAGTATGATGGTGTTTGGAGATACATTTATCCCCTCCAATGTTTTCAGGAAGGCCATGTGAGGTTCCTGAGTTTGAGAGGGTGGCCTGTAACATGCTACAAATTGCAGAGCAGTCTTGCCTATGGTTAATTGCACCTGGATGGTCTCCGATGCATCGTGCGTTGCCACCAACCTTGAGGTGTGGGTGTCCTTTATGAATATGGACACCCGTGCTCCTTTCTTGGTGTTGTCCGGATTTTGGGGCCGGAACGCATGATATGAGGTGAAACCTGTTAGTGCTGGGGTGCTCTCAGGAGCCTTGAACCAGGTTTCTGTCACAGCACAGACATCGATGTTCTCCATATTGAGAAGGGCCTCGAGTGCGTGCATCTTGAGATTGAGACTTCTGGCATTGAGCAGCATTACCCTTAGTTTTTTCTTTTTGGTGTTCTAGGGTGGTAGGTTTAGAATTTGAGCCTTGCCTAAAAAGGCACTATGGGGGTGGCAAGAGCCTTTGCCAATATCCAGAAGCCCAGGGTGACAGGTGCAAGCCGTCCCTTGCGAGCAGCGTGGCTTGTCCAGCATGTCATCCCAGGCAGACAGACATTGGATCCCCTTTGAATGACACCAGAATTTAAGCCAATTATTAAAGCTGATCATCTTATCACTGTATTGTGGCATCATTCTAGGTGAAGGTAGGATACTGCTCAAGGTCAGGGTCATACCTGCCTGGGCTACATAATCAGAGAGCTCCTCGATGTCCCTTTTCATGTAGTCCAAGGAGGTACGTCTCAGGTCGTTGACACCAGCGTGGACAATGACTGAGTCGTACTTGTACCTGCTGTTGAGAGACCTGAGTGCTTGCGTTATGTGGCGGATTCTAGCGCCCGACAGGCAGCTTACTGTGACCTTCTCTTTACTCAGTCTGGTGAGCGGGACGTCAGTGTGTCTGACTATGGAATCACCAATGACAAGTGTGTCTGGCATTTTGTTTGGCCTTAAGGGCTGTGACTGTTTGACACTCTGACTGTGTGGTCTATGTGTTGCATGTGTTGGGTCGTGAGGTGGTAGTTGTTTGGGTGTCTGCTTTGGTGGCCTCTGCTGTTTTGGTAAATTTTTGATCAGAGCGTCCGAGTATGTCTTTGTGTGAGTATGTGTATGATTTGAAGTTGTGATGGTACCATGTGTGACTGGGTATGTATTGTGTGTGGTTACCTTCTCCTCCTGTCTGGTCTTGCCAGTCCTATGTTGAGAGTGGACCTGGTCATCACAAACATGGGCGACAGGTGTTCCACACCAGAGGTCAACCCGTCACTGGTTAGATCAGACCATAAACTAATTACTCTGGATGTCCACACCCCACCACCACCCCCAACTAAGGAAACCACAGTAAAAAAACTTTTCTAAAGCAAACTTCACCTTACTTAAGACAGAGGCGGTAGGTTTCACAGCCCCCACGCTAAAGCATAACGCAGCCCAAGATGCAGAAACCTTAACAAATGCACTCTATGAGAACCTACAAGGATGCATGAATCGTGCCATCCCTAGCAAACCAAGACTCACTCCTCTAAGAGAAGAAAACCAGTCTGGTGGACCCCTGCCATAAACAAGCTATACAACAGAAGGAAGAAACTAGTTCAGAAAAAAAGCAAATCCCAAGAAGGAAAGACATCCCTGACCAGTATCAGTAAGAAACTAAGGTCCTTCATAAAATCATTCAAGGCTAACTTCGAAAGAAAAATAGCTAAGGATTCAAAAGATAACCACAAAGTCTTCTTTAGCTATGTTAAGAATCTTAAGTGGCAAATCGCAGATATGCACTGAACTAGTGCAAAGTAGCACAAAACATACTGAACCTACTGATATTGCCAACATCCTGGCAGATAGATTCAGTGCAAACTTCACCCCCCCTCTCACCCCCAAAAGGGCCCACAACAATATCAGAAAAGTGTAGTGTCCTGGAAATCACAGGCGCACAGGTGAAAATAGCCCTTTCAAAAGCCAAAAACAGCATCAATGGGGCCAGATGGTGTCCCAGGCTACGTCTTGCACAAACTACAGAACGAATTAACCCCCCACCTAAACACGCTGTTCAACTTCAGCCTCTCCACAGGCTATGTGCCCATAGAATGATGCACAGCAACGGTTATTCCACTCCACAAAGGAGGGGCCACAACTGACCCTGGTAACTATCGCCCCATAAACGTAACTAGCCTGGTCTGCAAGGCTATGGAGCACATCATCATGGAACCCATTAACAAAGACATTGGGAACCTCCAAACACTTGACCCGATCCTGTTCGGCTTTGTTAAGGGCAGATCATGCCTACTAAACCTGGTTGACTTCTGGGAGACAGTCACCAAGGCCATAGAGGAGGGAAAGGTTGTTCACACCGCCTACCTTGACCTCACTAAGGCTTTCGACACCATTCCCCACTTGGGTATTACAGAAAAACTCACCAGCCTGAACATAAACCCCTACGTCACGAGATGGATTGCCAACTGGCTTACAGACAGAATTCACACGGTTAGAATAGCGAGCTCCAGGTCCGACTCTAAACCAGTCACAAGTGGTGTCCCGCAAGGCTCGGTCCTGGGACCCCAACTGTTCGGCATATACTTCTCAGAAGCACAGGCAAACACAGGAGGACTATGGCTAACCAAGTTCGCTGATGACTGCAAACTGGGAGCCATAATTGACTCTCCGGCTCTCCTCTAAAAGGGCCTTACTGAGACGGACACCTGGTGTCAAAGTCATGGCCTCAAGCTAAATACCAAAAAATGCATAGTCATCCCATTTGGGAAAAACAAAACACCCAAGAATTACCACATAGGTGGCAGCCCCCTTAGTACAGAAGAGGTAATAAGAGATCTGGGGACCCAAGTAGATAGTAATCTCTCCTTTGACAATCATATTGTCAAAGTAGTTAGGAAATCCTTCTATGTGGCCCATCTAATTACTAAAGGGTTTGCATCTAGAAATAAAGAGGTTATAATGCCCCTCTACTCATCACTCATCAGACCCATCATAGAGTACAATGCCCCATTTGGGATGTACCTCACAAGACACTTCCAACAGCTGGAGAGACCACAAAAGTACCTCGCCAAGAGGATTACTGGTCACAAACATATGTCCTATGCAGCCCAACTGAAAAAACTCTGGCTATACTCAGTGGCATATCGCATACTCAGAGGTGATCTCTGCCTGACTTACAAAGCCATGTCCAACCCAGAATTGATGGACCTAAAGAAATCCAAGTCACTGAAAGCCACACGCTCTAGTGAGCTAAACCTCGCCACAACAATAAATAGAACATGCTGGAGAGATAGATTCCTGTCACAGAGACTCCCCATGCTTTGGAACAAAATTCCAAACTACATTAGGCAGAGCCCCTCACTAACACTCTTGAAGAGAAACCTTGACGAGTGGATGGGTAACAGAAAATACACCCCTGGGATCACTTCATTGGCTCTGCTTGACAGAGGATCAGTTAATTAATCCATGGGGTAGTGAAAGCCGTCAAACTCTGGCTAGGCTTATAAATGCCCTCGGGCAGATAGCCTAGTACCTACCTATGAACCTATGCCCCCTTTGGTATGTACCTAACCAGGTATATCCAACAACTGGAACATCTACAGAGGTTCCTCACTAAAAGCATACAGGGCATAAGCAACATGTCCTATGCAAACTGCCTCAAGTCCCTATCCCTGTATTAAGTCTCCTACATGCTGTTGAAGGGAGATCTACGCCTGGTATACAGGGCATTGTCAGATCCCACTCTGATGAACCTCCTGCATATCTGCAGTACAAACAGCACCAGAATTACCCATTCTAAAGACTTAAAACCTTGCCTGTGATATAAATAGGACCTACTGGAGAGACAAGTATGTACCCCAAACCCTGCCTCTGGAACAGGCTCCTCATCCATGTGAAGAAGTGTTCCTCCCTAACCCAATTCAAGTGTAACATGGACAATTGGAGGGGGAACAGGAAATTCATCTCTGATTTGGCACCTATGTCTCTGATGGACACAGACAGCCTGTAAATGGTTCATCTGCCAAGGCCCCGTCTTGTAAATGTTTCATCTCCCAAGCCCCTGCTTACACTTATCAAGGGTACCAGAACCTGTCAGAGATTTGGGATGCATGGCTAGGCTTGAAAAGGCCCTTGTGGTCATTAGCCTAATAAACATCTATAAACTATGAACGTATTGCTACAACCAAGTCTTTTTGTCTTCTTGTAACCTTATCCTAATATAAATCAATGAGTCAGTGGGGAACCTGCATTTACTGCGTGTAGAATAATCAGTCATGTATATGTAATATAGGGACCATATGGAAATGCACTATATATATATATATATATATATATATATATATATATATATATATATATATTGTGTGTGTGTGTGTGTGTGTGTTTGAAGAAAGCAGTAGTTCTCACCAACATTTTGAATATTTAGTTGATAAGAACATTAGTATGATTTAAGTATTATGCATTATGTACAATGGGAATTTAAGTTTAAAACTTGTGCATTATCGCAATGAGCTTCAAGAAACAACAGTGAGAACACTTTCCCTAGACCCTAAAATAATCAGGTTGCCATTATGGGAAGCCTCCACTATCCTGCACTGCTACCTCATATCTAATTTTCTGATCTACCCCCTCCACTTCTTAAAGGACAACCGCACCCTCAGACTCAAAAAACATATTTATTTCATCATGGTTTGGTGTTTCCTACATTTTAACAGCACTCCGGGACTATTTAAAGCTTTTTAGATATTTTTATATGCAATTTCTGACTCTGACCACATGGGGGCTGACATTTTGAAATAATTCAGACTGTTTACTCTGCCTCTAAGTATCCCAGAATGCATTGTTTGTCTCCAAAAAATTGCATCAGATCTGCCACACTTTCCTTTAAGCTGCTGTCACTTCATTGACTTAACAGGCATTCACTGTTGTCTTAAAGTCCCCTACTTTTGGTTAAAATGTTATCCTTTTTCAATGACTACTTCAAACACAAGCAGTGGAAATGCTACAGAACAGAACTGAAAAGTGCATTTTATTGCTTTTGTTTCTTAGAAATGCTAACTTGCTTTCTTTTGTGAAGGCTGAAATCTAGTTCTTCAAGGTATCTCCTCCCACTTCACACCTACCTTCCCTAGCTGTCAAAGAGCTAAGGGTAATTTGACCCATTATCTGCATGTGATTGACAGCTCACAGCAGGTGACTAGAGTAATGTACTGTTTTCTTGTCAGCCTTTCCCTCCTTACAGTGGGACACTTTTTTGTTGCACTCCTCCTGTCAAATTTAGAACCAAGCTACATAGCACTGGGAATAATCACCGTTTTGCAAAGCATCAAACTCCCACTTATTTTTCCTTCCCGTTTGATTAAATAGCTAACAAATGACACACTATAAACATGAAATATTTTACAGACTTGCATGACAGCACCAACATGCTTTTTTAAGACATAATTTAAAAAATTACATTATTGCATACTACTTGTAATCTGATGTAGTGTTGTCGATTAATTGTGACAGACATCTGCTTCTTATGTAAAACATGCAATTAATGTAAATGCATGGTTATTGCAAATTTATGCTCTTAGTTTTTGCAGCTGTTACTGTGCTTCTGCCTGTACTTTGTCACATATTGGTAGGGCAATGTAAAGCAATATGACAATACAAAAACAAAGTTTACAAAATTTAGAAATTACATCCAAAAATGAGACTCACCCACACTCACCTACTCACTTCACCACACTCACCCACTCACTTCACCACACTCACCCACCTCACTCACCACGCTCACCCACACTCAAATCACTCATCCACACTCACTCACCACACTCACTCAACACACACACGCTCATCCACCACACCTCACTTACCCACATTCAGTCACCCACACTCACTCAGCACCCTCGCCACACTCACTCCTTCACCACACCCACTCACCAACCACATTCACTCACCCACATTCAACTCACTCACCCACCCACACTCACTCAGCACACGTCACTCATTCACCCACATTCACTCACCCACACTCACTCACCACCCAACACACTCACCACACTCACTCAACCACACTCACTCACCACCCTCACTCACTCGCCAACATTCAACTCACACACCCACATTCAACTCACCCACCCACACTCAACCACTCGCTCACCCACACCAACTCGCTCACCCACACTCAACCGCTCACTCACCCACCACACTCACCCACACTCACCACCCACACCCAATCACTATACTCACTCACCACCCACCTACCCTCACTCACCACCCACCTACACTCACTCACCACCCACCACACTCGCTCACCACACACACTCGCTCACTCACCCACCACACTCACTCACCCACACTCACCACCCACACCCAATCACTATACTCACTCACCACCCACCTACCCTCACTCACCACCCACCTACACTCACTCACCACCCACCACACTCGCTCACCACACACACTCGCTCACCACACTCACTCGCTCACCACACTCACTCACCCCCCACACTCACCCCCCACACTCACTCAACTCACCCCCCACACTCACTCACCCCCACACTCACTCACCCCCCACACTCAACTCACACACCACAGTCACTCAACTCACACACCACACTCACTCAACTCACACACCACACTCACTCAACTCACACACTCACCCTTTCACACACATAACCAGAAGTTTGTTTGGCAACACCAAGAATGATCCCAGGCTTTCGTCCGAGGAATGCACGAGTAATTATGTACTTTGGCTGTGCAGACATAAGAAACAGAAACACATGCCTACACAGATCTTACACATCAAGCCGCTCCATTCAAATTGTACATGAAATGCACCCATTGAACAGTTTTCCACCTACAACATTATTAAAGTACGTTAATCCAACACTAGTGAGCCCTACTTTACACAGTCCAGTAAACCTGTCCACAGATTCAGCTTCTACAGCACAGTCCAATAAACTGTCTACTGTATATTAGTGTTAACACAGGAATTTCCAGTTCTTATCAGCATAACCACATACACAATCTTCCACCTCACACCTTTCATGAAGGATGTTTTATTTTTAAACTTTCATCCTTCCCACTTTAGGGGTCTTACATAAATCCCAGCAAAAAGGAGACCTATAAACTGCAATCACCCTGATCCAAGTCCATCCAAACATGGCTGCAAAACTAAAGGTGTTATGGTTTTGAGGGGAGGGTTAAGCAACCATGCCCACACCACCTGGGAACAATCAAATTCTTCCTTATAACTACACAGTTCCACAACCACAGGGAAAAATTACCCAGCAAAGGCACACCAGTACCTAATGGAATTAAGTGACAATTCAACACTAAATCATAAATCACAAAACAGACTTCATCAATTCAGTATATGAAGAACATACCAGTATAGTGTATTTAAAGTTACATCTAACTACCAGATTGTGCTGGGACAGCTTTAGAGATAAAAGAGGTTTTGTAAAATTCAGCAGATACTGGCAGAGTGCCCTTTCTCACACAAATGCGCACACACTTGCCCCTTATCACACAAAGTTTCTTTGGCAACAGCTAAAATGACCCAAGGGCTTCTTCCTTCTGATAGCAGTCTGTTAACTATAGGTTCATAGGTTGGTACTAGGCTGTCAGCCCTAGGGCTTATACAAGCCTAGCCATAACAATTCCCTGGCTATTACTTCCACACTATTTTCTACCCTGGACCCCTGTCTAGCAGGGTGAGTGATGTGATCCCCGGGGTTAATTTCTTTCTCCCATCCAATCATCAATGTTCCGTTTGAAGAGGGCCAAAGCGGCGGTCTGCTTGACATGTATGGGCAAGTCTATTCCAGAGTCTGGGCAGTCTCTGAGTCAGGAACCTATCCCTCCAGCATTTGTTTATTGTGATGACAAGGTTTAGATCCTTGGAGCGTGTAGCTCTGAGGGATTGGGACTCATTACAGCCGAATGACGCCTCCAGGTGCATCTGCAGTTACCTCCTACTGCTCCTCTAGGCGTCAAATATTACTTGTTCATACTTCCATTAATAATTCCAAAACCATACTACGTACAAGGTGTCAGAATACTTTATTTTGAAGCATACATGATGGCAAACACAATTGTATAGATATATGACATCTGTCAATGAGTATTTGTTCGAATTGTAAGGTGATAACTTAATTTTTAAAGGCTCAGGCCACACCCACTAGGAGTTAAATATATACACACAAAAGAGTAGTACTGGAGGGAATGAGTTAAGTGTAGCATGTCCCAGAATGGGTACATGTTTTTTCCCAAAGAGGATAACTATACATTTCTTGGCACTGAGCTTGAGCCCATGGCTCTGGCACCAAGCATCTGTTTCTGTAAGGCCCTTTTCTAGAGTATCCACAACATTTGGGGATTCAATAATGGCTCCCAGTTTGCAGTCATCTGTGAACTTTGTTAGCCAGAATCCCTTAGTGTTGGCCTGTACTTCAGAGAAGTAAATGCCAAACAAGAGCGGTCCCAGGACTGACCCCTGAGGTACTCTGACTTATCAGAAGCTGGATTTGGAGTGGGCTACTTTTACAGAGTGGGTTCTGTCAGTAAGCCAGTTGGCAACCCATCGAGTGACGTAGGGATTAATGCCCAGCATAGTAAGCATTCATACACATACACACACACACACACCTGCCCCTTGCTTGCATTCACACACACACACACACACACACACACACTTGCCCCTTGCTTGCATTCACACACACACACACACACTTGCCCCTTGCTTGCATTCACACACACACACACACACACACACACACACACACACACACACACACACACACTTGCCCCTTGCTTGCATTCTCACACACACACACTTGCCCCTTGCTTGTAGTCACACACACACTTGCCCCTTCCTTGTATTTACACACACACACACTTGCCCCTTACTTGCTTTCACACACACACACACACACACACACACACACACACACACACACACACACACACACACTTGCCCCTTGCTTGCTTTCACACACACACTTGCCCCTTGCTTTCACACACACACACACACACACACACTTGCCCCTTGCTTGCTTTCCCACACACACACAAACACACACACACTTGCCCTTGCTTGCATTCACACACATACACACACACACACACACACACACACACACACACACTTGCCCCTTGCTTGCATTCACACACACACACACACACACACACACACACACACACACACTTGCCCCTTGCTTGCATTCACACACACACACACACACACACACACACACACACACACACACACACACACACACACACTTGCCCCTAGCTTACATTCACACACACACACACACACACACACACACACACACACACACACACACACACACTTGCCCTTTGCTTTCATTCATGCACACACACACTTGCCTCTTGCTTGCATTCACGCACACATACACTTGCCCCTTGCTTGCATTCTCACACACACACACACACACACACACACACACACACACACACACACACACACACACACACACACTTGCCCCTTGCTTGCATTCACACACACACACACACACTTGCCCCTTGCTTGCATTCAGATACACACACATGCACTTGTGACTTTAAAACACAAGAACCAGTATGACGGTCATAGTCCATGATACCTCACTGGACTATATGACGAGGGACATGGAGCTCTCTGAATACATGTGCCCCTAGGTATGAATCTAGCCTTGAATCGCATCCTACCTTCAGCAATGTTTATATGACAGGACCAGCAAAAATGACCTACTTCAACAAATGGCTTAGTTTCTGGTGTCACAACAAGGGGATTCAATCTCTGACAGCTTGGGTAGACATAACCGACAAGCCACTATGCTTTTCAAGAGATGGTTTGCACTTATCACCACTTGGCTTCTGAATATTGACAAAACTTTGTCACCATAGTGCCTTTTTTAGGATATGTCAAGTTAAGCCCACCAACATAATAAAAATCAGTCAGAAATACCTAAAGGTGCTGCTTCTCAATGCTAGTAGTTTAAATATAAAAAAATATTACCTGGAAGCACTCCTTACCCTAGAAAATTCACACACATATATGCAGTCACAGAAACATAGTTCAGAACCGTAGTAATCACTCTAGCTATTAAAGTCTACAGTGCCTTTCATACATTTTGATCCCCCTCAGCTCTGAATATAACATATGGAGGAGGTGTTTCAATGTTTTTAAAGCACTAATACAATGCTATACTGGTCCAAAAACATGACTGAATTGAGCTGCTGCTTGCCCAACTAACCACAGGTGTGAACCCCCATCATATCCTTGCATAATAGTGGTACTAAAAATAGACACAGGAATGTTTAGAGGAGATGCATTAAACACGTTATAAAGCTAAACAAGGAGCAACATTAAACCATACAGCCCTGAAATCAAGTTAGTATCTAATCATACTGCCTATACCGATAAAGCAATTTCAATGTCCATAACTGAAAAATCTGGCACGATACAATTGACACCACTAAAGCTACTGATGGGTTACAGTAAGACAATCTAGCAGACCTGAGTGAACGGTCAGTTCGTACAAGACCAGTGTTATTGCAAAATATCAATGCTAATAATACATATAAGTGGAAACAAATGGGTGCCGTTGATGAAATTATATAGTATTCTCCATTCATAACGAATGCTCCTGCTACGCTGACTCAGCAGAAAGTACAGTTGTGTACCTACCATAAATGTAGATGTTCAAGTGTATTCACTGTTGCAGTCATTACTCTTGGGTTATCCTGCTGGCAGGCTACCGGCAGTCGGCCTGAATTCCAAAGTCTTGGTCTGGTGTCGGATGCTGTCGCCTCTTCCCTGACGTCAGTGCACCAGGGGTATAAAAGATGCAGCCGACGCCATTTTCTTCAGTTTTTCTTGCCCCAGATGTCAGGTGTCCCCAAAAGGGTAGGCTAAAAATTATGCCAATAAACATGCATGTACTAAGGTAATCATTTCCTTCATCTACAAGCAAATACACCATATAGGTTGTATAGAATAGAGAAGTACAGATAAGACCCAGCAAAAGAAAGGGGGATGGTGGGAGGGTAACCTGGACTGCAACAGTGAATACACTCGAACATCTACATTTATGGTAGGTACACAACTGTACTATGTTCATCGTGCTTCACTGTTGCAGTCATTACTCTTGGGTTGAATCCCAAAGCTGAGGATGGATGGCTGAGGCTAAATAGGATTAGGAGAGGCTATGAGGCCCTGCAGAACTGCAGTGGCAAAGCCTGCTCTGGATTTAGAGTAGAGAGGAAAGTGGTAGTGCTTTGTAAAGGTGTGCACCGAACTCCAAGTTGCAGCCTCTAAGATGTCTTTAGTTGGTACTCCTCTGAGGAAGGCTGCTGCACTGGTTGAATGTGGCCTAATGTCCTTAGGCACTGATTTGCCATGTTGTGAATAGCAGAAATGAATGCAATGGCCTATCCATTTTGAAATAGTCTGTGTTGAGATAGCCTTTCCTTGTGATCATGCAGCATATGCCACTAAAAGTTGCTCAGTCTTTCTGACAGCTTTAGTTCTGTCCAAGTAGAAGCGTAGCTGTCTGTGTATGTCCAAAGAATGCAGAAGCCTCTCACTCTCACCCTTGTTCTGTGGGTTTGGATAAAAGGTAGGCAAGTGAATGGTTTGGTTAAGGGCCACACTGGACACCACCTTAGGCATAAATGTCGGGTTTGTCCTCAGAGAAACCCTGTCTGGATGGAAAATGATAAAAGGTTCCACAGCCATGAGTGCCTGTAACTCCGAGACTCATCTTGCAGAGGTTATTGCTAGGAGCAGAGCTGTTTTCCAGGATAAGAATTTTATATCAGCTGTTGATGCTGGCTCAAAAGGAGGCAGTGTGAGTTTTTCCAAGACATAATTGAGGTCCCATGCAGGTATTGGTGCTCTCCTTGGAGGGCTTATGTTTTTGGCCCCTCTGAGGTACTGCCTTATTAAAGAATGAGAAAAGGTAGGTGGTTCCGTATTGTAATGGGCTGAAATGGAAGAGGCATGGATCTTAATTGATGAAAAGGATAGGCCTCTGTCCAGCATCTCAGTTAAGTTTTGTAAAATCTGAGGAATGTTTGCAACAAACATGTCAATTCCTTGTGCCTGGTTCCAAGCACAGAATCTCTTCCATTTTTCTGCATAAGATTTTCTGGTACTGGGCCTCCTCGCCTCCAAAATAACATCCACCACAGCTTTGGGCACAGACATTGCCAACATCCTAGCTGACAGGTTCAGCGCAAACTTCTCCCCCCCTCCCCACCAAAAGGGAAAATATCTATCCCAGCAGAGTGCTGTCCCCCCGACATCTCAGATGCTCAGGTAAGAGCCGCCCTCTCCAAAGCAAAAAACACAGCATTAATGGGACCAGACGGTGTCCCGGGCCGCGTCCTACATGAACTCCAAGAAGAGCTAAACCCAAACATAAAACTACTGTTCAATCTCAGCCTTACTACAGGATATGTACCCAAAGAGTGGCGTACAGCAACAGTGGTCCCTCTCCACAAAGGTGGTGCCTCAACGGATCCTGGAAACTATTACCCCATAAGCCTGACTAGCTTGGTCTGCAAAGTTATGGAAAGGATCATAATGGACCTCATAAATAAAGATATTGGGGACCTACAGACACTGGATCCTACCCAGGTCGGCTTTGTTAAGGGCAGATCCTGCCTCTTAAACCTGGTCAATTTTTTGAAACAGTCACCAAGGCCATTGACGAGGGGAAGGTGGTCCACACAGCCTACCTGGACCTCGCAAAAGCCTTCGATACAATACCCAACTCGGGCATTATAGATAAGCTCACCAGCTTAAATATAAACTCCTAAGTCACTAGATGGGTTGTAAACTGGCTCAAGGACAGAACCCACATGGTTAGAATTGCTGGAGCCTCACTCCATACCAGTTACAAGTGGCGTCCCACAAGGCTCAGTCCTGGGACCTCTCTTGTTCGGTATATATTTCTCGGAGGTACAGGCCAACACAGAAGGACTGTGGCTGACCAAGTTCGCAGATGACTGCAAACTGGGCGCCATAATCGACTCTCCAGCTGACACAAGCATCCTCCAAAAGGGACGCATAGAAACAGACTGGTGCCAGAGCCATGGCCTCAAGCTAAACGCCAAAAAGTGTATAGTCATCACCTTTGGCAAAAACAAAGTGCCCACAAAATACCACATAGGTGGTAATCCATTAAGTACAGAAGAAGTAATTAGGGACCTGGGGACCCAAGTTGATAGCAATCTCTCATTTGACAACCGCAGGGCCAAAGTGGTTAGAAAAACATTTTATATAGCCCACCTAATCATGAAGGGATTCACATCTAGATCAGGGGAGGTCATCGTGCCTCTTTACTCATCCCTCATCAGGCCCATAATTGAGTACAATGCCCCTTTTGGGATGTACCTTACCAGACACCTGCAGCAACTGGAAAGACCCCAAAAGTACCTCACCAAGAGGATCAAAGGGCTCAAACAGATGCCATACGCTGCCTGGTTAAAGAAACTCCAGCTCTACTCAGTGGCACACCACCTGCTCAGAGGCGATCTGTGCCTGACGATAAAGCCATGTCCAACCCGAATTATTGGACATGCTGCACCTCAGAAAATCCAAATCCCATCGAGCTATGCGCTCGAGAGACTTGAACCTCAGCACTGAAATAAATAGGACATGCTGGAGGGACAGATTCATAACCCAGAGGCTCCCTTCACTCTGGAATAAAATCCCAGTCCAGGTTAGGCAGAGTCTCTCATTGACTCTCTTCAAGAGGAATCTTGATGAGTGGATGGGAGATCGTAGGTTTACCCTGGGTATCACTTCTGTGTCACTGTTAGACAGAGGCACAGTATACTAACCTCGAAAAAGGGCATAGCAAAATTAATTTAAAATGGGTGGCAAAGCCAAACACACTCTGGCTAGGCTTATAAATGCCCTAGGGCAGATAGCCTACTATGAACCTATGAGTGTTCTGAATGGCTACATTATCCGCCATGCTGCCAGATTTAAGGTTCTGAGTTGGCTGTGCAGGATCTGATTGTTTTGTTGGGTCAGTAAGTGAGGAATTTAAGGCAATGTCCAGGCTGGACCTTGAGACAAGTTCTTTAGGATTGGGTACCAGTGCTGGCGTGGCCAGTATCATTTTTGGCTTCTCTTGTCTGACCTTTAGGAGTACCTTGGGGAGGAGAGGCAGTGGAGGAAAGGCATATACTGTTAGGTTTTTCCAGCTGAAGGATAAGGCATCCACTTTCCATGCTTGTTTGTAATAAGTCCTTGTGCAGTTGTGAGGGGAGGCAAACAGATCTATGTCTGGGCATCCCCATTTCTTGTTATCATGCTGAAGACTTGTGGATCCAGTTTCCACTTGTGGGGATCCATGAGGTTTCTGCTTAGTTCGTCTGCCAGAGTATTTATCTTTCCTGGCAGGAATTGTGCTTGCAGGTGAATTTGATAAGTCAATGCTGTGTCCCACAAAGTCATGGCTTGTCTGCCGGGGGGGGGGGGGTAGGAATGTGTGCCTTCCTGCTTATTTATGTACCACATGACAGTAGTATTGTCCGTCTTTATCAGTAGTTGTCCTGGATGAAGTAGATCCTTGAAAGCTGTCAGGGCATTTTGAACAGCTAGCATCTCTTTTTGATTGATATGAAGATGCATCTGGCTTGTGGGCCATGTGCCCTGAATACATTTTTCTGCCATGTGGGACCCCCAGGCATAATCTGATGCATCCGTTGTTAGTGTCTGCCTGGCTGTGGGTAAAGTGAATGGCTGTCCCTTGTTGTGGTGACAGGCCTGTGCCCACCATCGAAACTCCTGTTGCAGGCAGGGAATGAGGGTAATTAATGTTTCCAGGCTGTGGCAATGTTGAGTCCAAACACATTTTAGATACCATTGTAGTTTCCTCATATGCAGTCTGGCATATGGAATTAGCAGGATGCAAGATGCCATGAAGCCCAAAGCCTGCAGAATTTTTCTTGTAGATAACTGGGTCTTTGTTGCCAACATTTTGAAGTAAGAAGTCAGTTGCCTTTGTTTTTCTGGCGTGAGATAAGCCATCTGGGCAGTTGTATTTAAGCTTGCACCCAGGAATATTATCTCTTGAGAGGGTACTAGTTTTGATTTATTTTCGTTTACTGTGTACCCTAGGCAAATTAATAATCTTTTTACAAACGCCAGATGCTTTAGTAGAATGTCCTTGTTCTCTGCTTGAATAAGGCGGTCGTCCAAGTAAGGATATATTTGAATTCCTCTTTGTCTGCAAAATGCAATTACTGGTGCCAGGCATTTTATGAAGACCCTGGGCAGAGTAGATAAGCCAAAGGGCAGTGCAGAGAATTGGTAGTGCATTGAGCCAGCTATGAATCTGAGGTATCTTCTGTAAGATTGTCTGATTGGGACATGCAGGTATGCCTCTTTTAGGTCCAAAGTTACAAGCCAAGCCTTCTCACCCAGCATGGGCAGAAGCTGCTGCAGAGTCAACATTTTGAATTTTGGAACTTCCAGAAATGTGTTTAGAATAGACAGGTCCAGTATTGGTCTCCAGGCTTTATCCTTTCTGGGTACCAAGAAAAGTCTAGAGTAAAATCCTTGTCCCTGCTCTTGCTGTGGTACTCGCTCAATGGCCCTAATGTCCATGAGGGATGAAACTTGCTTTGTGCTTCTGCCCATTGATTGTATGGCAGGTCTGGCATACCTTTTGCCCTTGGTAGGGTGTGAAAGTGGAACCTGTAGCCCTGAGACACTATATTCAAGACCCATTTGTCCTGGGAGATCATGTGCCAATTTTGTGAAAAAAGTGATAGTTTTCCCCCTAAGGGGGCTGCCAAAAGATAAGTGCTTGGTGCTGGCAGAGGAAAGTCATTGGGACTGTTTCCTGTATAGCTGTGATTTGTCTTCTCTGCTTTTGGAGGTAGAAGCACCCCAGTGTTCAGGCCTGTATGAGCCTTGGGGCTGGGATCTGCCTCTGGGGTGTCTGTATCTGCCTCTTTGTGGCCTGTCTAACACTGGAAAGGACCAATTCTTTGTGGGCCAGTTCCTGCTAAATCTGGGTGGCTGCACCTGTAAGAAGTCCTTAACTGTCTGCATAGATTTTGCTTTGTCCTCCATTTTCTTCAACACCTCCTCTGCTTTAACACCAAAGTATCATACTGTAATGGAGCATCTAATAATTTTGCTTTGACATGATCAGGCAGATTCTGTTCCTTTAACCAAGCATGCCTCCTAATGACAGAACCCGTAACAGCGGCCCTGCAAGAGGCCTCCAGAGAATCATAACCACATTGCAAAGTATGCTTTCCCACTTGTTCAGTTCCATGCAATAAATCCTGCATTTCCTTGTTTCCTGCACATTCAGAATTTGTTAATATTTTCTATTTAAGCAGTGACATTAAGTATTGCTGATATTTAAGCATATGAAATTGACAATTTAAAGCCCTCTCAGACAAGGTAGCAGAAGTGTAAACCTTTTCCCCCCATCTGTCCAGTGCCTTGAATCCCTATCAGAGGGGATAGGGTTTTTTGCAGTGGAAGCCTTGACCCCTTTGGGACCCTGAGAAATAGTTTCTGGGTCAGCAGCAGGGTTTTTATAAAGAAATTTATGTGAATTTGGAACCCTGTAGTATCTGTCTGGTTAACAGGTGCAGGGGGAAAGAGTCAGGAGACAGGCCAGACTCTGAAAATACATCATCTACAATGTCTAAAACAGGGGGGATAGCAAGAGGACTGTGCTGAGGTAGTAAAGTTGAGCCTTTTCTTAGATTCTGAGTAGTCTTGGCTCTCCCATTGGAAGTGCTCCCTCATGGTATGCAGGGTTTCCCTAAAAGAATAATCCTCAAGAGGAGAGGCTGAAGGGATACATTCTTCAGCAGCAGAATCCTCATAGGAAGGAAGAGAGTATTCCTGTTCAGAAGAGTCATAAACTAGATCAGGCAGCACAAAATAGGGCTAGAAGTGCATTCAAACAGGGGCTGTGTGTAGAATTACATTTTTAATTCACTAGGAAGACTTATTTTACCAATGAAGCAAAAAATGCAGACGAAAATGCAGGCAATCCAAACTTTTCAGTTGTCCCTCAAACAAATGCAGTCAACAGGATACATGTACAATGAAAAGGAGTTCCACACACCACATGAGTTTTATTAGGTTGAGTGGGCTGGGTAAGGCAGGTTTGACATCACAATGTGGGAGGAACACTGGATCTTCTATACAGCATGCAAATCAGGCAGGGATTACATCACTTTGGGGGAGGAAACATCCCGATAGCTAGAGCAAGAGCAGATGGCAGATGTGACATCATAATTTCAGAGCCAGCTACAGGTTTTTCAAGTTGGTTTGCAAAGTGAAACAAAAACAGTATAGAAAGCTAGGAAGCAGAACAGGGAAAACAGTTGAGTGGGTTATTTTTTTAAAGCTGCAAGGGTGATTTTTTTTAAGCTTTATCAAAGAACAGGGACTGGAAGAGTCAGCAGGTTGGGGAATCTGCTTTAATATCCTGTTGTTTTCCTTTAACTTCTTTGCTCAGGAATTCTGGACAAAGCCAGCAATTATTGGAAGTCAAAGGCCCAAAAAGAGGGACAATTTTTTAAACAGTACTCTAACTCAATTAAAATTGTAATAGATCAACAGGTGTTGTAGTAACATGCATTTTCTGAACAACAGGAAGTATAAAACAATTGTGATTTCCCAGAAAGTCAAACATTTTATGAGTGACGGCAAAACTTTGAGGCAAAATCAGGAATGTTGTTGTGTCTTTCGGCTTTTTCGAAAGGGGTCGCCACAGCGGAACTCCGGTCCGCTAATGATTGGCAGCTGATTTTTACATGCCGAGTTGCCAGCCTTGCCGCACAACCTTCAACGGAGGTGCGCCCATTCACGCATGTCTCTATGCAGAAGACGCTCTAGCTGAGAATCGAACCGGACATCGTCTTACTGTGAGAATATTGTGCAAAAATTGGGTATAATGGAGAGCTATGTGATGTGCAGGTAGAGATGGAACTGGCCAGTAGCACAGTGCCACCTGTGTGTCAGCCGTGAGAATGCTTGCATTCATGACTGATAAATCTCTGTCATGCTTGCATTCTACTTGACAACAGAGGGAGAGAGTATCTTATGGAGCTTCAGTACAGTATCACAGGTAGACTTATTCTGAGCAATCTTCAGGGTATGAAGGATATAACTCACAAAACACAATATCACACATTCCCACAGTGCTTAGCTGGCGCCCACCCACTCAAACTCTGCATGGAGATAGCTCCAGCTGTATGTCAAAGCTGCCATTACTTACAGGATTTACACACCTGCCATTACTTACAGGATTTACACACACTGGTAACATTTTGAGTAATGTCGTATAGCAAGCATGATTCCTGGTTTGAAAGCAGGTGTAGTTCTTTGGGAGTTTTCATTATCCTATTTGAGTTTTGGACCCCCAGAGCACATTTTCAGAATCAGGAGCAATCTAAGTACTTCTGTTGGTTGTAATATGGTCTTATAGAGGCTTGTTTTCTATTATTATAAGCACAAAAAAACTTGGAAACTTACAAATGTTTTCAAAGAACATAGAAAATCACAGGTGAAAAATACAAATTTATAAACGTCTACTAAGATTTTGAATTTTACTAACAAATTACTTATGTCCATAATGATCAGAATGATGATAATAATAATAATAATAATAA